>NC_043022.1:24897336-24942336 GCF_006345805.1 Octopus sinensis
ATACGTATGCAAATAAATGTGCATGTATGCATGCACGTATGTATGTATGTATGTATGTATGCATGTATGCATGCATGTATGTGTGTGTGTGTGTATGTATGTGTGTGTGTGTGTGTAGATATACATATCTGTGTGTAGATATACGTGTGTATGTGTATGCATGTATACTTAATGAGAAAGATGACGGCGATGTTGGTAATGATAAGAGAGGTGGTGGTGGTGGTGGTGGTGGTAAAGGTGGTGGCGGTGGTGACAACGGCTACGGTTGGCAGTGGTGGGGATGGTGGTAGTAATGGTGACGGTGGAACAAACAGTCGGATATTGAAAGGCTTCTGCAATAATACAGCAATTCCATGAATATCTGACTTCTTTCAGAATTCTTCCATTCGCGCTTGAGTTTGGTCTCTGAGAAACGAAGATTAATTTTTTTTTGTTAACCCTCCTTCCACATAGAATTACCTCCCCTTGTGCAAATACAGTTAACGTTGAATATTTGATAGTGTCAGCAAAGAGAGGAAGAATGGATGAGGCAGAGATGGAGAGAAAGAAAAGAGGAAGACGCCGTGAAAGACAGTGGAAGAGAGAGATGGAGAGAGAGGATGGAATGGATAGAGAGATAGATAAATTGATAAATAGATAGATATAGGTACATAAGCAGATATATAGAGAGATGGGAAGCGATAGAGATAGATAGATAGATAGATATAGATAGATAGATAGATAGATAGATAGATAGATAGATAGATAGATAGATAGATAGATAGGTAGATAGATAGATAGATGATGGATGGATGGATAGAGAGATAGATAAATTGATAAATAGATAGATAAAGTTATAGAATAAGATATATAAAGAGATGGCGAGAGATAGATAGATAGATAGATAGATAGATAGATAGATAGATAGATAGATAGATAGATAGCTAGATAGATAGATAGATAAATAGGTAGATAGATGGACAGATAGATAGATAGATAGACAGACAGAAGACAGACAGACAGACAAATAGATAGATAGATAGAAAAAGTGTGTGTGTGAGAAAGGGAGAGAGGTTGGCAGACAGAGAGAAATAATGAAACTTGTTGACAGAGGCAGAACCAAAATTACAAAAGAGAAAATTTGAGAAGTTGGAGAGAAGGGAGAAGGAAAAGAGAGTGAGAGAGAGAGAGAGAAAGAGAAAGAGAAAGGAAGCGAGGCAGTGAGAAGGAGAGGAGAAAGAGAGATTAAAGGTTAGAAGAGGAGGAGAGGGCATGGGAGGAAGTTCCAACCTATTTCACAGACAAATAAATATGAGAATCATTGATATTAGTCGGTAGTAATTTGTATCTTCGAGAATCCTAAGGCACTATCTGGTTAAATACTGTGTGTGTGTGTGTGTGTGAGCGTAGATAGATATTTGTATACACACACATATATACATGCATATATATATATATATGGATGTATGTATGTATATATATATACACACACAAATAATTATACATAAATATATATAAAACATGTACATTATATATATATATATATACATAGATGTGTGTGTATATTATGTATATGTATATACACACATTGATAGATATATGTACACAGACACACATATAAAAATAAATATCTATACGGTTATTCTCTTACTTGATTCAGTCATTTGACTACGGCCTTGCTGGAGCACCGCCTTACAGGATTTTTTAGTCGATTATAACGACCCAGTGCGTAACTGGTACTTAATTTATCGACCCTGAAAGGATGAAAGGCAAAGACGACCTCGGCGAAATTTGAACTAAGAACGTAACGGCAAACGAAATACCACTAAGCATTTCGCCCGGCGTGCTAAGAATTCTGGCAGCTAAGAATTCTGGCAGGAGTGGCTGTGGGTTAAGTAGCTTGTTTACCAACCACATGGTTCCGGGTTCAGTTCCACTGCGTGACACCTTGGGCAAGTGTCTTCTACTATAGCCTCAGGCCGACCAAAGCCTTATGAGTGGATTTGGTAGACAGAAACTGAAAGAAGCCCGTCGTATATATGTATATATATATATATATATATGTATGTGTATATGTTTGTGTGTCTGTGTTTGTCCCCCTAGCATTTTTTGATAACTGCTTGATAACTGATGCTGGTGTGTTTATGTCCGCGATACTTAGCGGTTCAGCAAGAGAGACCGATAGAATAAGTACTGGGCTTACAAAAGAATAAGTCCCGGGGTCGAGTTGCTCGAGTAAAGGCGGTGCTCCAGCATGGCCGCAGTCAAATGACTGAAACAAGTAAAAGAGTATATATTCCGAATGCCAGTAACACTTGCAAACTATTCCAGTGGCAGCTACACATGGACTGTGATGCCTCTACTGTGGCCGACAATCCACGTGTATCCTCATGGCAAAGCACAGAAACATTACAGTTTAATAGGATCGCCCGTTGCAATGAAATATAACGTTAATAAGCATATACCTATTTCTTTACTACCCACAAGGGGCTAAACATAGAGAGGACAAACAAGGACAGACATACGGATTAAGTCGATTAAATCAACCCCAGTGCATAACTGGTCCTTAATTTATCGACCCCGAAAGGATGAAAGGCAAAGTCGACCTCGGCGGAATTTGAACTCAGAATGTAGTGGCAGACGAAATACCTTTTTCTTTACTACCCACAAGGGGCTAAACATAGAGAGGACAAACAAGGACAGACACATGGATTAAGTCAATTATATCGATCGCAGTGCATAACTGGTACTTAATTTATTGATCCCGAAAGGATGAAAGGCAAAGTCGACCTCGGCAGAATTTGAACTCAGAATGTAACGGCAGACGAAATACGGCTACGCATTTCGCCCGGCGTGCTAACGTTTCTGCCAGCTAGCCACCTTTAACCATTTACTATATCTTATTTCTTTATTGCCCATGTTAATAAGAATATACCGTGCTTTGAATATTTATTCTTTATACATTCTGGCAGATTTGAACGTGGATATGCTAATCACTGTTGTATTCATTTCAAGAGAACAACGTCTCCTTTTCTATGAATATATATTCATAAGATACTCGATTCATTAATACAAGGGATTCTGGGACACCAGTGCTACGACATGTTGCGTCTCGTTAATTAGGAATATCCGACCGATGTACTTGTTTACAATTGCAGTTTGTTCGCTGATCTGGACTGACACCGGCCAATCGTCGGACACAACAATAGCATATCTAAGTTCGAATCTGCTGGAAATATATTGATTTCAAATTTTAGCACAAGGCCAGTAATTTCATGGGGAGGAGATAAGTTGATTATATTGACTCCAGTGCTCAACCGGTACTTACTTTATTGACCCTGAAAGGATGAAAGGCAAAGTTGACCTCGGTGGAATTTGAACTCAGATCGTAAAGACGGACGAAATGCCGCTAAGCATTTTGTTGGAGCATATCAAGAATAAATATACAAGCCGTTGTGTTGAATCTCACTCTTCACTGTACATAAGGTGAGACACACAAATACGAAAGAAGAAAGCAAAGGACCACTGATGCAGTCACAGGAGTGTGATGAAAGAACTCTGGCCGAAATAAGATTAATGTAAAAACTAAATAACACTGAAGCAAAGTAACACCAAATATATAGTGCGTGTGTTTTTATTGGCTAAACTGGCAAAATGACCATTCCTAAATACAACAATATATCTCTTGTTATATTTAATTTATTTTTTTACCTTTTCCCCCACAGATGGCAATGGTACACAGTCGATGTGTAACCGTCATTGCTACAGGCATAATTCACAGAGCAAATATTTGCAAACTGAAAATTGTACAGACCACTTTCTACCTCTACCACTCTGTCAAAACCAGACGACAGCATAAATCTAGCTAATTTAAAATCTGATACACTTTGTAGAGTAAGTCCACCGCTCAGCCTCTTAGCCTTAAACTATAGTCTCTCTCTCTCTCCATTTATTTATTGGTCACAATTTATTATAATTTTAATTTAATACCGTGTCGAAAGGCCAGCAGAAAGCAAATTGTTAGTCGAAAATTGTAAAGGTAACACTTTGTTCTCCATAGAAAAAAAAGTAAAAAAGAAGAGCTATTTATAAAAGTTTTAATTAGATTAATAAAGATCAACTTGAGCCTGCTTTACAAGTGTATTATCTGGTAAATGCAATTTCATTCATTGGTTGTTATTGTTTATTATATATATTTTACGTTTTGTTGTAATTTGAAAATATTTGTGTGTGCACGTGTGTGTTCCTCTGTCTGTGTGTGTGTGTGTGTGTGTATGTATGTATGTATGCATGCATGAATGTAAGTATGTATCTGTGAAATTGACGGTTGATGTTTTAAAGATTGTATTGGGTTGTCCGGAAAGTTCGTGCCGATTTTTAAAGGAAAAAAAAAAGGTTAATAAATACTTGCCATTACATTTTTAATCAACCAAATATGAACCATTTTGTTACACAATGCATCTCCATCTTTCCTTTAACTTGAAAATACCCTCTTCCCAGAAGTGAGGTGGTTTCATGGCAAAGAATTCATCAAGGTATCTTTTTATGTCATCCAAGGAATTGAGATTTTTACCATTAAGACTATTCTGCAGAGACCTGAATAAGTGGAAATCCGAAGGAGCAATATCTGGTGAATTTGGAGGTTGGGGTAACACATCCCAGCCGAGCTGCAGCAACTTTTGTTTGGTTCCCAAAGCATCAAGTGCCGAAAATGAACTTTCTTATCTTCCATTTTATAACACAGGTTATAGGAACATAAATCTTCTTCCACGAAAAGATAGCTTAAACTGGCTCTAAATGGAGGTGTAGTCAAATCCTACTTTATGAACTCAACTATGTTCTAAAATAAGTCGAAATGTAAGCTACTATAAATCGGCACGAACTTTCCGGACAACCCAATAGTATTAGGTGATGATCATCAAGCAAAAGCGACTGACTTGTGTTTTATTTTAATTATCGTTATTTGTTTATTTGATGTTATTGAAAACAAAAAGCATAAGTTATCAAGAAAGAGAATCAAATCAAATAAAATCAAATATGAGAGACGAACAGTAAGATGAATTTTTATGCTATTTCGTTTTATGTTATTTCTCATCAACATTATAACGAAACGATGTTAAACGAAGCAACGTTAAATGGTGACTACCTCTGATACGGTTCTAGAAAATATCTGCAATCTCGACAAACTCTGTGTGCGGAACAGTTTCATTTTATTGTAATACATTTACTAGGCAGGCAGGCAGGCAGACAGTCTGACAGACAGACAGGCAGATTGGTAGATTGGTAGATAGATATACATACATATATATGCATATATAAATGCATACATACAATTGTAAAAAAAGCTAACAAGACAATATGGAAAATAATAGATAGAAAGCATAAAATTGGAACTTAGTCATGTATTTAATGAAATATATATATACATATATGCATACATAAATACACAGTCATAAATACACATGTATGTATGAGTGTGTGTGTGTGTGTGTGTGTGTACATATACATATATATACATACATATATATATATATATATATATATATATATATATATATACTCTTTACTCTTTTACTTGTTTCAGCAAATTGACCCCAGAACTTGTTCTTTGTAAGCCTAGTACTTATTCTATCGGTCTTTTTTGCCGAACCGCTAAGTTACGGGGACGCAAACACATCGGCATCGGTTGTCAAGCGATGCTGGGGGGGGGGGACAAACAGACACACAAATATATACACACACATACATATATATATATACATACATATATATACATACATATATATATACATACATATATATATATATATATACATATATGATGGGTTTCTTCCAGTTTCCGTCTACCAAATCCACTCACAAGGCTTTGGTCGACCCGAGGCTATAGTAGAAGACACCTGCCCAAGGTGCCACGCAGTGGGACTGAATCTGGGACCATGTGGTTGGTAAGCAAGCTACTTACCACACAGCCACTCCTATGCCTATGTATATATATATATATATATATATATATATATATATATATATATATATATATATAATATATATATATATGCATGTATATATAAGCAGTTGAAATTTACAGAAAAACAAATGACGAAGACAGGTGTAGGAACAACAAGCAGGTGTATTAGTTTGACGCTCCTCTTGTTTCTATCTCTCCTGACTGGGGTGTCATTGCCAAGTCTGATGTCTCAGAGGTGCTCCACGAACTGGCCAGCCAAGTGGCGTCCCGTTTGACCAATATACAGAGAGGGGCAGAAAGAGCAGGAGATGCAATAAATGACGTTGCTAGAAATGCGGGTAAAGGAGTCGGTGGTATGATACGGATGATGTTGGATGCCTATGAAGGGGTCGGACTGGAGTCGCTGGAAGACTCGGAAAATGGTGCGGTGGAGGGGTGGTAAGTGAGGGGAAATGGGAGATGACAATGGCGGGGCGGGTGCGGGAAGAGAGAGCAGAGGTATTGTCCACGGAACGTGCTCTGGCGATGGCTTTGTGGATAATGGTGAGGAGATATCCACGAAGGATGAAGTGGCGAGCCATGTGTTGAGTCTGAACCTGCGCAGACGGAGGAATTGAGAGTAGGGGATGGAGAGCTTGGTGAGGGTAGGGTGAGAAGAGGAGAAGTTAAGGTGAGTGTGAGTCGGTGTGTTTGTAGTGGATGCAAGTAGTGAGAGCAGAGTTGTGTGTGTTGACTGAAATGTCGAGAAATGCGACAGAAGTGTTGGAAACAGTATAGGAGTATTCGAGGGCAGGGTGGAAGGATTGGACAAATGAGAGGAAGGAGTCTATATATATATATACACACAGATATACATATATATGTATATATGTATGCATCTAATTTTATATATATATATACAAACATGATTTTTTTGTATATATATATATATATATACAGATAGATAGATGTATGTCTAAGTGTATGCGTGCATATGTTATATGAATACATATAGATATATGTATATATTGAAATTCATGCATGTATGTATATATCTACATACACACACACATGTATATATATATATATGTGTGTGTGTGTATGGGTATGTGTGTGTGTGTATGGGTATGTGTGTGGTGTGTATGGGTATGTGTGTGTGTATATATGCATATATATAAATATATACATACATACATATATGCATATATACGTAAATATATACTTCATATACATACATAAATATATAATATATATATATATACATATACATACATTATATATATATATATATATGTATATATATATTAATATATATATATATATATGTATATATATAATATATGTATATATATATATATATATATGTATATATATATATATGTATATATATATATATATATATATGTATATATATGTATGTATATATATGTATGTATGTATGTATGTATGTATATGTATGTATGTATGTATGTATATATATGTATGTATATATTCGTTAGGGCTGTGCGAAAGCTGTCTCCTCTCACCGCAGGAACAGCGCAACGAATGAGGAGGTCTGCCATGTCGGTTGAATGAACGCTGATGAAGCTACTTATGAACTGTTTGGTTTAAGTTAATGACAAACGTAATTAGAAAAGTTGAAACACTTAATGGTTGACTGCTTAGCTGTTGATGACTCGTTAGATCGCTGGTTGCTTTCAAACCAGCAAACATTTACCATGAAAATGTTGGTTATGTTAGTGTCAATATGTTTTATAGAGAGAGCATTGTAGAACTAAACAGAAATAATTATATGATGAAGAATTACAACATTAGTGAAATATTATTTACACGTTTACATACTCAGATCGTAAAGACGGACGAAATGCCGCTAAGCATTATGCTGGGTCATATCAAGAATATGTTTCTTTATTAGCCACACAGGGTTGAACAGAGAGGGCACAAATTTCAAAGTAGAGCTTTTCTTTTGGGGGAGAAAAAAAAAAAAAAGATTAAAAAATAAAAAAGGGGGGGGGTAGATTTTTGATCAAAAGGGATCGTAAAAAGAGAAAAAAAAACGATCAATAGGGATCGTGTATCACAGAAATGTCATGATGTAACGTGTAAAGGGGGAAGCAGGTAAGGTTTATCCGTGGAAAGAAAAGCCTACGGAAAAGACCACGGTAACCTCGGTCAATAATGTCACATGTTAACACATTTACTTGCAAGTAACTCTCTGTTTTAAATTTTTCCGGGTTCAAAGGATTATGCTCAAGGTGGCTTCGTGTTTGGGGGAGAAAAAAAAGAAAAGAAAAATAAAATTAAAAAATAAAAAAGGGGTAGGTTTTCGATCAAAAGGGATCATAAAAAGAGAGAAAAACAAACGATCAATTGGGATCGTGTATCACAGAAATGTCATGATGTAACGTGTAAAGGGGAAGCAGATAAGGTTTATCCGTGGAAAGAAAAGCCTACGGAAAAGACCACGGTAACCTCGGTCAATAATGTCACATGTTAACACATTTACTTGCAAGTAACTCTGTTTTAAATTTTTCCGGGTTCAAAGGATTATGCTCAAGGTGGCTTCGTGTTTGGGGGAGAAAAAAAAGAAAAGAAAAAGAAAAGAAAAAAAGAAAAAAGGGGTAGGTTTTCGATCAAAAGGGATCATAAAAAGAGAGAAAAAAAAACGATCAATTGGGATCGTGTATCACAGAATTGTCATGATGTAACATGTAAAGGGGGGAGCAGGTAAGGTTTATCCGTGGAAAGAAAAGCCTACGGAAAAGACCACAGTAACCTCGGTCAATAATGTCACATGTTAACACATTTATTTGCAAGTAAGTAACTCTCTGTTTTAAATTTTTCCGGGTTCATAGGATTATGCTCAAGGTGCTTCGTCTTTGGGGGAGAAAAAAAATTAAATTAAAATAAAATAAAAAAATAAAAAGGGGGGTAGGTTTTCGATTAAAAGAGATTGTAAAAAGAGAAAAAAAAACGATCAATAGTGATCGTATATCACAGAAATGTCATGATGTAACGTGTAAAGGGGGAAGCAGATCAGGTTTATCCGTGGAAAGAAAAGCCTACGGAAAAGACCACGGTAACCTCGGTCAATAATGTCACATGTTAACACATTTATTCACAAGTAAGTAACTCTCTGTTTTAAAATTTCCCGGGTTCATAGGATTATGCTCAAGGTGGCTTCGTCATCCATATGTGCCATCCTTGCTACATTCACCCATCTTTTTTTGAAACATTCGCTAGACAAAACTTGCCTCTCTAATCCCACTTTCCTTTTCAAGTGATACTTATCAAGAATAAATATACAAGCCATCGTGTTGAATCTCACTCTTCACTGTACATATGGCAGTTTATTATTAATATCTCTTGTTATACTTAATTTATTTTTTACCTTTTTCCCCACAGATGGCAATGGTACACAGTCGACGTGTAACCGCCATTGTTACAGGCATAATTCACAGAGCAAATATTTGCAAACTGAAAATTGTACGGAGAGGACCCAGCATAGGTTTTTGTCTTGCTATAATCTCATTGGCAAAACTTAGCCTTCATTGTATTTACTATGAAAAAATTATTGTAAATTTATCAGAGTAGGAAATTAGAGCTGTTTGAGATGAAATTCGTTTGAGACGATACCTTCATGAAAATTTTAAAGTTAAGTTAGTGTAGTTCAAAAAACAATGGGTACTTGGAACTCCGACCACGAGTCCGCTGCCCTAACCACTGGACCATTGCGCTTCCACATTTTGTAATCTAAGGAATTAGAAACTGTTTGATTAAAATTTCAGACTGAAGGCCAAGGTTCTAAAGATTTAGGTATGGTGTCATAAAGGATAATGATTTAAGGTTGGTGCTCTGATGATATACATTCTGTCAGTTATAAAGCTGGTGATTTGAGGATGTACGTACTGTAGCAGTGAGTGCTGTGTCTGAATGCATGTTGTGTGTTAGAGATTTGAGAATTAATGCAAGCAATATAATTGAGCAGATAATGACTTAGTGGTTAGGCTGTTGCACTCTTTACATTATTTACATTTGATGGATATTTGCCCTCATCTTGTTTGTTGTTAACACAACGTTTCGGCTGATATACCCTCCAGCCTTCATCAGGTGTCTTGAGGAAATTTTGAACCGGAGTTCTCATTCCTAAGGTATTTTTCGATGTTATTATTATTATTTATTATCATTATTTATTATTATTATTTTCTTCTTCTTCTTCTTCTTCTCTTCTTCTTCTTCTTATTATTATTATTATTATTACTGAGTGAGAGAGCAGTGCATGCCATCAAAGTGACACTGGGGTAATATATACGAAGCCCATTATACCCATCATGACTACCCTTCTGATAAGAGTACACCAGGCACATGCATCACAACTATATGTGCACGACGTAGTGATCTCATATCAACATTAACAGTGCATGACCTTGCAGGTGGGGCCCCGTTAGAATTTTCTTCAAATCGAGTAGCCCATCCTGCTCAAAAGATCCCTGAATAAGGGTTGTTTGAGGATTTTGAACGAAACCCCTATGTTCACAAAGGTGAATTATTCAAGCCCCAAAGGTACTCTTTCATTGAGATTCGAGACCTACCTCAGTAGTTTTGTCAGTAAGGTACTCTTTCATTGAGATTGGAGATGTACCTCAGTAGTTTTGTGAGTAAGGTACTCTTTCATTGAGATTCGAGATGTACCTCAGTAGTTTTGCAATTAAGGTACTCTTTCATTGAGATTTGAGACATACCTCAGTAGTTTTGTAACTAAGGTACTCTTTCACTGAGATTTGAGACATACTTCTGTATGTTTTGTGACTAAGGTACTCTTTCATTGAGATTTGAGACGTTATCCTTGTAGTCTTGTGATATAGGTACGCAGTCATAGAGATATGAGCAGTCAGTGGGATCTTAGACTTAATGCCTAGCATACAAAATTTACACAAGTCATTAATATTTCAGTCGTAAGACCCATCATCAGCGGTTTTACATGTTGTGTCAGTGGGATTTTAGACTTAACGCCAGTGATCTAATCATGCATATACTATATCCATGAGATTTTAGACTTAAAACCAATAATCCAAGGATTTATATACTGTATCAATGAGATTTGATCTTAAGGCTTGCGATGAGATACCCTATCATTAATATTTCAGAACAAAGGCCATGGATCTAAAGATTTGAATATTTTGTCATATTGATTTGGGACTTAAGGTGAGTGATCAAAATCTGTACTTACTCTGTCACTGAGATTTATGAGTTAAGACTAGTAATTTAAAGATTTAGTGAGTTTTGAATCATAACGTCACTGATGTAAATATTTACATACTGAATCGTGAAGAGTGATCAATTGGTTTATATAACTTGTCACAGAGGTTTGTGAATTAAGCCTTGTGATCTAAGCATTTAGATACAGTGTCAGATCTAAGGCTTAAGGGTGATGATCTAATGGGTTTCTGAATTATGCTTTGTAATCGAAACATTTGAACACAGTGTCAGTTAAATTTGAGACTTAAGTCTAGTGATTTAGATATTGTGTCAGTGAAGTTTGAAGCTCAAGACCAGTGTTCTGTGTTTACAAATTTAGATACCAGGTTAATAATATTTGTATTATAACACCTGTAATGTAAATATTTACACGCCAGGTGAAGTGGACTTTCTACATAAAAGAAGTAATTAAAATTTTTAGACCCGTGACTAATGAATTTGATAGTGACTCATTGAGATTTAAGACTTAAGACATGTGATCTAATGATTTAAATAGCTTTTCAGTGACTGACTTAAAGCTTCTAATCTATGGATTTAGATAGTTTGTCAATCAGATTTGAGTCTTAAAGTCAGTGATCTAAGTATTTGCACAGTGTGTCATACTTATTTGAGAAATAAACCTTTTGATCTATAAATTTATGTATTGTGACACTGAGATTTGAGTGACTAGTGATCTAAATACCGTAAATCCTCGAGTATAATCCACACTTTTTTCCCAAAATTTAAAGGTCAATGCTGACCCCAGATCTTGTTCATTTTCCTGAACACTGCCCTTGCACAACCGATTAAGAAATAGGCCTGTAATAAAAGGGTTTAGAAACTTAGAATTGAGCTGTGGGATCATTGAACCAAGGATTTATATGGTATGTCAATGACCTTTGAGATTTAAGACCAGTGATCTAAATATTTGTACTGCATAACACTGAGACTTCCGGTTTAGTGTCACTAAAATTGACTGTTAAGCCTAATGGCTTAATGACTAAGACTAGATGCTACTGATCTAATAATTTTAAATAATGTGTCGCTGAATGTAGATTTAAGTATGTACATAGCAATTCATAGAAGTTTCAGAATTCAGGCCAGTGATCTAAATGATTACATAATGTGTCGTTTAAATTTGAAACGTACTGCCAGCATTCTAAACATTTAGATGACGTGACATTGAAGCTTACGATTCAAGGCCTGTGGTTTTCGTTTAGTGAGATTTGAGTCTTAACTCCGGCGAACCAATGATTTAGATTCTGTGGCATTAATATTTGAGATCCAAAGCCTGTGTTCAAATCAATTATGCAGTCTGTCGATGAGATCTTAGACTCAAAGCCAGTAATCTTAAGTTTTACTGCAACATTTAAAGTTGAGATGTACGACTAGCGATCTTTGGATAATATGACATTGAAGTTTGCAACTCAAGGCCAGTGATTTAGCGATTTACATTCCATATAATTAAGCTCTAAGACTTAAAGCCCTTATATCAAGGATTTAGATAATGCATAATTAATATTTGAAAATTAAAGCCTGCGTTCTAATGGTTTATAAAGTCTGTCAGTGATATTTGAGACTTAAACCGTTGATCTAAAGTTTAGCATATTCTCATTTAAATCTGAGATGTGAAGGAAATGATGTAGCGATGTAAAGACTGAGCCGACAATGTTTTCGATTTAAGGCTAGGATCGAAGGATTTACATATTATGTCATTAATATATCAAACTTTAGACCAGTACACCAGTTATATAAATATATTGTATTATTGAGATTTGAGCTTTAAGGCCAGTAATGAATGGATTTCCTACTGAGTCACTTAAACTTGAGACGTTAGGACTGTAATCCAAGAATTTAGACAGTATGTCTTACACTTTTGATCCATAGAGTATATTGGCCAGGATACTGGGGTAGGTGGCCAGGTCTTTCCCCATATTATGCGGAGAAAATCCCTGGAGAAGGACATCATGCTCGGAATGGTCAGTGGCAAGAGAGGAATAGGCCGACCAAGAACCCGCTGGCTTGACACCATCAAGAGTGATACCGGAATGGACATAGCCAATCTGAAAGAAGCAGCCCAGGATAGAACTGACTGGAGGACACTGATCCAACGAGTGACCGAGAGTCGACTTCGACTGAGCGGATAGAGAGAGACAGTGTGTCAATGAAATCTGAGATTTAAGTTCAATGGCCTAAAGATTTACTTGCCGGTCATTTAACTCCCATCTCATCTCATTTTTTTCGCTCTCTTATTTTTGGGAAGGTCGTGGGGCAAAGTCCTCAAGCATGCATTCCATCAGGTGCTGTCAGAAACGACCGTCTCCAATTGATCCAGCCCAATCTCCAAGTGAGACCGATGGAGATCATGGATGTTATCCAATTATCTGGCTTGTAGTCAACTCCTGGGTCTCCTGCCGATTGCTTTCTCCCGTAAAACCTGCCAGATCACGTGATTTCAACCTTGTTTGGCCTTGTCAATGATGGACACTCAACCGCTAGAGATAGCAGTGATTCATCTCCCGGCCAGCGATATACAGAGTAACAGTGCCAATACATTCTTACCACATGTCGGAGCTGTAATCTCTTAATCCGGAGAAGTTGCGATTCAATCTGGAGAGCCTCTCTGATCTCCCAGCTACGTACCCTATTGAGTAACGTTACTCCAAAGACTCTTTCGGAGTCATTTAATTCTTCTACCAAATTCTCGATAACAATTTGAGACCTCCTGCAATTCACAGTGTCTCGCTGTGGATTTAGATATTATATCAGTTGTCCGAATCACATGACAGGTGACGATCATTTAGAAAATGCACAGGCTAAAACTACGCGCCTTCACTAGTCAGTTAAGGTGAGACAGTATCACATGACAACTTGCTGGGGTTGCTTGCTGGAGCCTAGTGGCAGGTATTTAGAGGGAAAAATTTGACAAGTCAGTCAGTCACCGGCTGACACTTGCTGACGATACATTGAAGAGGCCAGGGAACAGAAGAAAGAAGACATGCACCCAACACCAGAGCTGAAGACACCTACGAAAGGGGGAGCCCCACCACGTCAAAACGGTAGGGGCCGAAACCGGACGTGGTTCCTCCTGATGATGTCTTGAGTTAACTGGATCCTATAAAGGAGCTGTTGTGGTAGCAGACCACGAAACACAGTTGTAATTCCACCCTTGGTCCAATGTGTTCAATCTTTAATGACAGCCACTCTTAAGCTCAACGGTTTAAGGATTAAGATAGGATTAAGATAAAAACTAACTACAGATGATATATTTTTAATCCAGTGAATGGTCCTAGCAGTTAAACTCACCTGAAAGTTTACATACAAGAAAAGCTTCAGTAGAATTTGAGGCACAGGGATCAATAATGAAAATATTTACACACAGACTAAGTATTTGTGACTGAAGATCAATGCCATAAATATCAACAGCCAGCCAGTGATTGACTTCTTTAGCCTCAATCTCATTATTGATTTTAAAATTCAATATTTACACATTGTCTCATTAGAGATATTAAAGCTCAGACAAGTGATCTTATTCGAAAGACACATTCATTTATGAATGTTGTAAATCATTGGACAAAATGTCACAGATGATTTCAGACTAAAGGCTGGCGATTAAATGATTTAGACACAGCGTCGTAAAAGATTTAAAACCTCGCTCAATGATCAAAAATATTTGAACAGACTTTGACTAAGGATATAAACTTAATGCTAGTGATTTAAGTCCTTTATACACTGAGAGATAATATTTATGCCCACTTAAACACGGATGTTCGGTTAAGACAAACTATACTGCGGTAGGTACCATGAGAGAAATTCTCATATTGACTTTTGGTGCAAAATGTGCCCTTGTTTATATTACTAATGGGGAGACAAGTCGCCGCCACCTCCAGCGCCAAAACTGCCAGATCACGTGATTTCAACCTTGTTTAGTCTCATCAGTGATGGACACTTGACCGCTAGAGATAGCAGCGATTCATCTCCCGGCCAGCGGTATACAGAGTAACAGTGCCAAAACAGGCACTGGTGTCACACGATGAGCCAGTTAGCTTGTTTAAAAATATATATATTAGCGACAGAAACAGTGTTAATGCCAAGAGGTAACATTAATCCCCACTTAAAGGCAGCGAGCTGGCAGAGTCGTTAGCATGTCAGGGAAAAATGCTTAACGGCATTTTGTCTGTCTGCACGTTCTGTATTCAAATTCCACCGAGGTCGAACTTTTCCTTTCATCCCTTCCAGGGGTGGATAAATTAAGTACCAGTTGAACACTGGGGTCGATGTAATCGACTAGCACCCGTCCCCCAAATTCCTGGCCTCGTGCCAAAATTTGAAACCAATACTTATCCCCACTTTTCCACCGAGGTCGACTTTTCCTTTCATCCCTTCCAGGGGTCGATAAATTAAGTACCAGTTGAACACTGGGGTCGATGTAATCGACTAGCACTCTTCCCCAAAATTCCTGGCCTTGTGTCAAAATTTGAAACCAATACTTATCCCCACTTAAACGTGGATATTCTGGTAAAACAAACTATACTACGGTAGTTACCATGAGGGAAACTATCATGTCTTTTGATGGCGGCAATCTGGCAGAAACGTTAGTACACCAGGCGAAATGTTTAGCGGTTTTTCGTCTGCTGCTACGTTCTGAGTTCAAATTCCGCCGAGGTCGACTTTGCCTTTCATCCTTTCGGGGTCAATGAAATAAGTACCAGTTATGCACTGGGGTCGATGTAATCGACTTAATCCATTCGTCTGTCCTTGTTTGTCCCCTCTGTGTTTAGCCCCTTGTGGGCAATAAAGAAATAGGTATTTCGTCTGCCGCTACGTTTTGAGTTCAAATATATATACCCACGACAGTGTTCTTTGAGTTCTGTCAACCAAATCTACAATAGAAGATACTTGCCTAAGGTGTCCCGCAGTGGGACTGAACTCAGAACCCTGTGGTTGGAAAATAGACTTCTTACCACACAACCACTCCTGAAGATTTTTAAAGATTTATAGCCTGTACACATAATTTGCACTCGTTGCCCTAGGGTATTTTGAGATCTCAAATCGATGACCTGATTTTAGAAATCAATAATGATATTGATTGGAGATAAGGCAGTGTGCTGGCAGAATCGTTAGCATGCCGGGCAAAATGCTTAGCGACATTTTGCCTGCCTTTATGTTCTGAGTTCAAATTCCACCGGGATCGACCTCGACTTTCATCCTTTCGGGGTCGATAAAGTAAGTACCAGTTGAGCACTGGAGTCGATATAATCAACTTACCTCCTCCCCATGAAATTACTGGCCTTGTGCTAAAATTTGAAATCAATATATTTCCAGCAGATTCAAACATAGATATGCTATTCGCTGTTGTGTCCGACGATTGGCCGATGTCAGTCCGGATCAGTGAACAAACTGCGATTATAAACAAGACCATCGGTCAGATAATCAACTTATTCCACCGCCAAACTTGCAGGCATTGTGTTAAAATTTGATATCAATATTGATTATAGACCGAAGGCCAGTTGCACAGTTTCATAAGTGATTTTAGACCTTAGATCAATGATATAAATCTTTAATCGTTGTATGAAATTTAAGTATTAAGGAGAGTGATTTAACGATTTAGATGTAGATCCATGAATATTTTAGCCTGAAAGCGATTAATCTGTATATTTAGTTTCTGCCGTACTAAAAATATAAGGTTTTCATTCACCGATCTAAGTATTTAGTTAATGACTAATAGTATAGCCCAGGGTGGCTTGGGTTTGTTTTCTTTTCGACCCTTTAGAATTGGAATTTTTGAAAAGTAAAAAGTTTGCCTTATGTAGTTTGTTATTCTCTTTAAGGGAACATTTTTCTGGTTGAAATACTCTGAAAAATGACAACACAGTAGTCAAAAAATCGTAAAAAATAGGGATTTTCATAGAAAAAAAGCACCTTTTTGATGTAAATAATTTTTGGTCTTAACATGGTCCGATTTGAATTTTTTCTTCTACGGAATGAAGAGCAAGCCTTCTATCATACTCTCAATTTTGGTCAACTTGCGCTGCAGGGTCTCGGAGGAGATAGTATTAGTTGAAGGCTACCATACCTGCCATACACACAGACAAATTCAGCTTCATATATATAGACTAAGACACAGTCTCATTTGGATTTTAGATTCAACAGAGGTCTAACATTTTAGGCTTAAAAGCGAAATCTAGTAACCTAAATCTTTAGAGACAGTTCTGATTGCAATTTCTCAAATCGCAAGTAATAGAAGCAGTGATCTGAATTTTGCGATGCAGTCGAATTATTGATTTTATTCCTTAAATCAATGATTATAACATTTACAAGCTGTCTCATCTGCATTTTATCAGCCAGGAACTGGATCTTAATATTCAGGCATGTATATTAGGCGACGAGCAGGGTGAATCGTTACCAGTCTGGAAAAAATACGTAGCGGCATTTCTTCCGTTTTTACGTTCTGGGTTCAAATGTCGTCAGGGCCAACTTTGCCTTTCATGCTTTCAGGGTCTATTAAGTAAGTACCAATTGAGCACCTGGGGGTCAACGTAATCGACTTACTCCCTCCTCCAAACTTGTTGGCCTTGTTTTAAAATTTGAAAACAATATTCTGGCATATATTTATTTCTTTATTGCCCACAAGGGGCTAAAAACAGAAGGGACAAACAAGGACAGGCGAAGGGATTAAGTCCATTACATCGACCCCAGTGCGTAACTGGTACTTAATTTATCAACCCCGAAAGGATGAAAGGCAAAGCCAAACTCGGCGGAAGTTGAACTCAGAACGTAACGGCAGATGAAATACGGCTACGAATTTCGCCCGGCGTCCTAACGTCTCTGCCAGCTCACCTGCTTACCAACCATATGGTTCCGGCTTCAGTCCCACTGCGTGGAACCTTGGGTAGGTGTCTTCTACTATAGCCTCAGGCTGACCAAAGCCTTCTGAGTGGATTTGGTAGACAGAAACTGAAAGAAGCCCGTCGTATATATATATATACCTATACATATATACGACAGGCTTCTTTTCAGTTTCCGTCTACCAAATCCACTCAGAAGGCTTTGGTCGGCCCGAGGCTATAGTAGAAGACACTTGCCAAAGGTGCCGCGCAGAGGGACTGAACCCGGAACCATATGATTGGTAAACAAGCTACTTACCACACAGCCACTCCTATATCATTATTATTGTTATTACTATTGTCATTGTTCAGGTCACGCTCTTAACCACTACACCATATGCCCATGGGTATATGGTGTAGTGGTTAATAATAATAATAATAACAACACCGAAAAATACCTTAGGAATGAGAACCCAAGTTTGAAATTTTCCCAAGACACCTGAAGAAGGCTGGAGGGTATATCAGCCGAAACGTTGTGTTAACAAAAAACAGGATGAGGACAAGTATCCGTTGAATGTAAATAATGTACATAATTCCCCATCTATTAAATATAGAACAGTCTTGATGGATATTTGATTCTTGACCATGGGTATAGAATCTCTGATGTGATTCAATCTAAAGATTTATTTAACTGGCCTTTTACCTAAAACACTAAAAATAAACTATTATTGAAAGTTCACATGATCAGCTCTAGCTTAAAATTTTCTAGTGAAACTTAGTCCAAAGATGCAATCTAAAATGATTAGTGAGATTCTGACTCAAGATCTAAGATCACTGGCCATAGATTCAGAATCACTTGAGCTGCTGAGTTCAGAAAGTTAGCTGGCCTTAGGTGTAAAGCATCTGGTGAGACTGTATCTCAATTAGGTGGCAAGGTGGGAGAAGCGTTAGCACGCCAGGTGAAATGCCTGCCGGTATTTCGTCTGCCACTACGTTCTGAGTTCAAATCCCGCTGAGGTCGACTTTGCCTTTCATCCTTTTGGAGTCAATTAAATAAGTACCAGTTACGCACTGGGGTCGATGTAATCGACTTAATTCATTCGTCTGTCCTTGTTTGTCCTCTTTGTGTTTAGCCCCTTGTGGATAGTAAAGAAATATGTATTTCGTCTGCTGCTACGTTCTGAGTTCAAATTCTGCTGAGGTCGACTTTGCCTTTCATCCTTTCGGGATCAATTAAATAAGTACCAGTTATGCACTGGGGTCGATGTAATCGACTTAATCCATTCGTCTGTCCTTGTTTGTCACCTCTGTGTTTAGCCCCTTGTGGATAGTAAAGAAATAGGCATTTCATCTGCCGCTATGTTCTGAGTTCAAATTCCACTGAGGTCGACTTTGCCTTTCATCCTTTCAGGGTTGATAAATTAAGTACCAGTTACGCACTTGGGTTGATGTAATCGACTTAATCCCTTTGTCTGTCCCTTCTATGTTTAGTCCCTTGTGGGCAACAAAGAAAAAAGAAAGAATGTATCTCAATAGTTACATAACCTTAAGGGGTGGGGCAAGGTGGCAGAATCATTAGCATGCTGACCAAAATGCTGAGTGGCATTTCATGTCTGAGTTCAAATTTTGTCAAGGTCAGTTTTGCCCTTCATCCTTTCGGGGTTGATGAAATAAGTACCAGATGAACGCTGGGGTCAAATTAAATCAACTTAGCCCTTCTCCCAAAACTGCTGGCCTGGTGCCAAAATTTGAAATCAATATTTATATCACTTACATTAGGTTTAAAATTACTAGTGAGTCTGTGTCTAAAGATTAGATCATTGTCTTTCGGTCAAAAATTTTTAGTTAAGCTGTGTCTGCAAATTTAGACTACTGAACTTGGGTCTAAAATCTCTAGTGAAGCTATGCCTAAGCATTTAGGTCACAAACATTGGGTCCCATATCACTTAAGACCGTGTCTAATGTTTTAGGTCACTGACATCGAGTTTAAAACCGAGACTAAAGATTTAAATCATCTACCAGTGGTCTGAAATTGTTATTCAACCTGTGCCCAGATCTTTAGTAAAGCTTTGTCAAGATTTAGTTCCCTGGCCTTTGCTCTAAAATATTTAATGAAGCTGTGTCTAAAGATTTAGGCCACTAATATTGTGCGCCAAATCACTATTGAGACAGTGTCTAATGTTTTAGGTCACTCACCATGAGTCTGAAATCTCTAGTAACACCAAAATGAAAGATCTAAATCACTGACCCAAGAACTGACATCAGTATTTCAATCAGCATCTTTATATCTAAAATATGTAATGAATCTGTATCTAAAGTTTTAGATCATTGGCTTTTATTAGTGAAGATTTTGATCACTATCCTTCAATTTAAACTCTTGAAGCTGTGTTGACAGATTTAGGACACTAACATAGTGTCCAAAATCATTATTGAGACTAAAATCTTTAGTAAAACTGAATCTAAATATTTAGGACATTAAAACTGTGTCCAAAATCACTATTGGGACTGTTCCTGATATTTTGAGTCCTGGCCTTGAGTCTAAAATCTCTAGTAAAACTGAATCTAAAGATTTAGGACACTAACACTGTGTCCAAAATCTCTATTGAGACAGTGTCTAATGTTTTGAGTCCTGGCCTTGAGTATAAAATCTCTAGTAAAACTGAATCTAAAGATTTAGGTCACTAACACTGTATCCAAAATCTCTATTGAGACTGTGTCTAATGTTTTGAGTCCTGGCCTTGAGTCTAAAATCTCTAGTAAAACTGAATCTAAAGATTTAGGTCACTAAAACTGTGTCCAAAATCTCTATTGAGACTGTGTCTAATGTTTTGAGTCCTGGCCTTGAGTCTAAAATCTCTAGTAAAACTGAATCTAAATATTTAGGAGACTAAAACTGTGTCCAAAATCCCTGTTGAGAATGTCTGATGTTTGAGTCCTGGCCTTGAGTCTAAAATCTCTAGTAAAACTGAATCTAAATATTTAGGACATTAAAACTGTGTCCAAAATCCCTGTTGAGACTGTGTCTGATGTTTGAGTCCTGGCCTTGAGTCTAAAATCTCTAGTAAAACTGAATCTAAATATTTAGGACACTAAAACAGTGTCCAAATTCACTATTGAGACTGTGTCTGATGTTTTAAGTCCTGGCCTTGAGTCTAAAATCTCTAGTAAAACTGAATCTAAAGATTTAGGACACTAACACTGTGTCCCAAATCTCTATTGAGACTGTGTCTAATGTTTTGAGTCCTGGCCTTGAGTATAAAATCTCTAGTAAAACTGAATCTAAAGATTTAGGTCACTAACACTGTATCCAAAATCTCTATTGAGACTGTGTCTGGTGTTTTGAGTCCTGGCCTTGAGTCTAAAATCTCTAGTAAAACTGAATCTAAAGATTTAGGTCACTAAAACTGTGTCCAAAATCTCTATTGAGACTGTGTCTAATGTTTTGAGTCCTGGCCTTGAGTCTAAAATCTCTAGTAAAACTGAATCTAAATATTTAGGAGACTAAAACTGTGTCCAAAATCCCTGTTGAGAATGTCTGATGTTTGAGTCCTGGCCTTGAGTCTAAAATCTCTAGTAAAACTGAATCTAAAGATTTAGGACATTAAAACTGTGTCCAAAATCCCTGTTGAGACTGTGTCTGATGTTTGAGTCCTGGCCTTGAGTCTAAAATCTCTAGTAAAACTGAATCTAAATATTTAGGACACTAAAACAGTGTCCAAATTCACTATTGAGACTGTGTCTGATGTTTTAAGTCCTGGCCTTGAGTCTAAAATCTCTAGTAAAACTGAATCTAAAGATTTAGGACACTAACACTGTGTCCCAAATCTCTATTGAGACTGTGTCTAATGTTTTGAGTCCTGGCCTTGAGTCTAAAATCTCTAGTAAAACTGAATCTAAAGATTTAGGTCACTAAAACTGTGTCCAAAATCTCGATTGAGACTGTGTCTAATGTTTTGAGTCCTGGCCTTGAGTCTAAAATCTCAAGTAAAACTGAATCTAAAGATTTAGGACACTAAAACTGTGTCCAAAATCTCTATTGAGACTGTGTCTAATGTTTTGAGTCCTGGCCTTGAGTCTAAAATCTCTAGTAAAACTGAATCTAAATATTTAGGAGACTAAAACTGTGTCCAAAATCCCTGTTGAGAATGTCTGATGTTTGAGTCCTGGCCTTGAGTCTAAAATCTCTAGTAAAACTGAATCTAAAGATTTAGGACATTAAAACTGTGTCCAAAATCCCTTGATGACTGTGTACTGTGTCTGATGTTTGAGTCCTGGCCTTGAGTCTAAAATCTCTAGTAAAACTGAATCTAAATATTTAGGACACTAAAACAGTGTCCAAATTCACTATTGAGACTGTGTCTGATGTTTTAAGTCCTGGCCTTGAGTCTAAAATCTCTAGTAAAACTGAATCTAAAGATTTAGGACACTAACACTGTGTCCCAAATCTCTATTGAGACTGTGTCTAATGTTTTGAGTCCTGGCCTTGAGTCTAAAATCTCTAGTAAAACTGAATCTAAAGATTTAGGTCACTAAAACTGTGTCCAAAATCTCGATTGAGACTGTGTCTAATGTTTTGAGTCCTGGCCTTGAGTCTAAAATCTCAAGTAAAACTGAATCTAAAGATTTAGGACACCTACACTGTGTCCAAAATCCCTATTGTGACTGTGTCTGATGTTTTGAGTCCTGGCCTTGAGTCTAAAATCTCTAGTAAAACTGAATATAAATATTTAGGAGACTAAAACTGTGTCCAAAATCCCTGTTGAGAATGTCTGATGTTTGAGTCCTGGCCTTGAGTCTAAAATCTCTAGTAAAACTGAATCTAAAGATTTAGGACATTAAAACTGTGTCCAAAATCCCTGTTGAGACTGTGTCTGATGTTTGAGTCCTGGCCTTGAGTCTAAAATCTCCATTAAAACTGAATCTAAATATTTAGGACACTAAAACAGTGTCCAAATTCACTATTGAGACTGTGTCTGATGTTTTAAGTCCTGGCCTTGAGTCTAAAATCTCTAGTAAAACTGAATCTAAAGATTTAGGTCACTAACACAGTATCCAAAATCACTATTGAGACTGTGTCTGATGTTTTGAGTCCTGGCCTTGAGTCTAAAATCTCCATTAAAACTGAATCCAAACATTTAGGACACTAAAACTGTGTCCAATATCACTATTGAAACTGTGTCTGATGTTTGAGTCCTGGCCTTGAGTCTAAAATCTCTAGTAAAACTGAATCTAAAGATTTAGGACACTAAAACTGTGTCCAATATCACTATTGAGTCTGTGTCTGATGTTTGAGTCCTGGCCTTGTGTCTAAAATCTCTAGTAAAACTGAATCTAAAGATTTAGGACACTAAAACTGTGTCCAATATCACTATTGAGACTGTGTCTGATGTTTTGAGTCCTGGCCTTGAGTCTAAAATCTCTAGTAAAACTGAATCTAAGGATTTAGGCCACTAAAACTGTGTCCAAAATCACTATTGAGACTGTGTCTGAGGATTTGAGTCCTGGCCTTGAGTCTAAAATCTCTAGTAAAACTGAATCTAAAGATTTAAGACACTAAAACTGTGTCCAAAATCCCTATTGAGACTGTATTTGATGTTTTGAGTCCTTGCCTTGAGTCTAAAATCTCCATTAAAACTGAATCTAAAGATTTAGGACACTAAAACTGTGTCCAAAATCCCTATTGAGACTGTGTCTGATGTTTTGAGTCCTGGCCTTGAGTCTAAAATCTCTAGTAAAACTGAATCAAAAGATTTAGGACTCTAACTCTGTGTCCATAATCACTATTGAGACTGTGTCTGATGTTTTGAGTCCTGGCCTTGAGTCTAAAATCTCTAGTAAAACTGAATCTAAAGATTTAGGACACTAACACTGTGTCCAAAATCCCTATTGAGACTGTGTCTGATGTTTTGAGTCCTGGCCTTGAGTCTAAAATCTCTAGTAAAACTGAATCAAAGATTTAGGACTCTAACTCTGTGTCCATATCACTATTGAGACTGTGTCTGATGTTTTGAGTCCTGGCCTTGAGTCTAAAATCTCTAGTAAAACTGAATCTAAAGATTTAGGACACTAACACTGTGTCCAAAATCCCTATTGAGACTGTGTCTGATGTTTTGAGTCCTGGCCTTGAGTCTAAAATCTCTAGTAAAACTGAATCTAAAGATTTAGGTCACTAACACTGTGTCCAAAATCACTATTGAGACTGTGTCTGATGTTTTGAGTCCTGGCCTTGAGTCTAAAATCTCCATTAAAACTGAATCTAAAGATTTAGGACATTAAAACTGTGTCCAAAATCACTATTGAGACTGTACTGATGGTTTGAGTCCTGGCCTTGAGTCTAAAATCTCTAGTAAAACTGAATCTAAAGATTTAGGTCACTAACACTGTGTCCAAAATCACCATTGAGACAGTGTCTGATGTTTTGAGTCCTGGCCTTGAGTCTAAAATCTCCATTAAAACTGAATCTAAAGATTTAGGACACTAACACTGTGTCCAAAATCACTATTGAGACTGTGTCTGATGATTTGAGTCCTGGCCTTGAGTCTAAAATCTCTAGTAAAACTGAATCTAAAGATTTAGGACACTAAAACTGTGTCCAAAATCCCTATTGAGACTGTGTCTGATGTTTTGAGTCCTGGCCTTGAGTCTAAAATCTCTAGTAAAACTGGATCTAAAGATTTAGGACACTAACACTGTGTCCAAAATCACTATTGAGACTGTGTCTGATGATTTGAGTCCTGGCCTTGAGCCTAAAATCTCTAGTAAAACTGAATCTAAAGATTTAGGACACTAACACTGTGTCCAAAATCCCTATTGAGACTGTGTCTGATGTTTTGAGTCCTGGCCTTGAGTCTAAAATCTCTAGTAAAACTGAATCTAAAGATTTAGGTCACTAACACTGTGTCCATAATCACTATTGAGACTGTGTCTGATGTTTTGAGTCCTGACCTTGAGTCTAAAATCTCTAGTAAAACTGAATCTAAAGATTTAGGTCACTAACACTGTGTCCAAAATCACTATTGAGACTGTGTCTGATGTTTTGAGTCCTGGCCTTGACTCTAAAATCTCCATTAAAACTGAATCTAAAGATTTAGGACATTAAAACTGTGTCCAAAATCACTATTGAGACTGTGTCTGATGATTTGAGTCCTGGCCTTGAGTCTAAAATCTCTAGTAAAACTGAATCTAAAGATTTAGGACACTAACACTGTGTCCAAAATCACTATTGAGACTGTGTCTGATGTTTTGAGTCCTGGCCTTGAGTCTAAAATCTCTAGTAAAACTGAATCTAAAGATTTAGGACACTAATACTGTGTCCAAAATCCCTATTGAGACTGTGTCTGATGTTTTGAGTCCTGGCCTTGAGTCTAAAATCTCTAGTAAAACTGAATCTAAAGATTTAGGACACTAACACTGTGTCCAAAATCACTATTGAGACTGTGTCTGATGTTTTGAGTCCTGGCCTTGAGTCTAAAATCTCTAGTAAAACTGAATCTAAAGATTTAGGACACTAATACTGTGTCCAAAATCCCTATTGAGACTGTGTCTGATGTTTTGAGTCCTGGCCTTGAGTCTAAAATCTCTAGTAAAACTGAATCTAAAGATTTAGGTCACTAACACTGTGTCCAAAATCACTATTGAGACTGTGTCTGATGTTTTGAGTCCTGGCCTTGAGTCTAAAATCTCTAGTAAAACTGAATCTAAAGATTTAGGACAATAACACTGTGTCCAAATTCCCTATTGAGACTGTGTCTGATGTTTTGAGTCCTGGCCTTGAGTCTAAAATCTCTAGTAAAACTGAATCTAAATAATTAGGACACTAACACTGTGTCCAAATTCACTATTGAGACTGTGTCTGGTGTTTTGAGTCCTGGCCTTGAGTCTAAAATCTCTAGTAAAACTGAATCTAAATATTTAGGACACTAACACTGTGTCCAAATTCACTATTAAGACTGGGTCTTATGTTTGAGTCCTGGCCTTGTGTCTAAAATCTCTAGTAGAACTGAATCTAAATATTTAGGACACTAACACTGTGTCCAAAATCACTATTGAGACTGTGTCTGATGATTTGAGTCCTGGCCTTGAGTCTAAAATCTCTAGTAAAACTGAATCTAAAGATTTAGGTCACTAACACTGTGTCCAAATTCACTATTGAGACTGGGTCTTATGTTTGAGTCCTGGCCTTGTGTCTAAAATCTCTAGTAGAACTGAATCTAAATATTTAGGACACTAACACTGTGTCCAAAATCACTATTGAGACTGTGTCTGATGATTTGAGTCCTGGCCTTGAGTCTAAAATCTCTAGTAAAACTGAATCTAAAGATTTAGGTCACTAACACTGTGTCCAAAATCACTATTGAGACT
Organism: Octopus sinensis; assembly: GCF_006345805.1. NCBI lineage: Eukaryota > Metazoa > Mollusca > Cephalopoda > Octopoda > Octopodidae > Octopus > Octopus sinensis. The sequence continues at coordinate 24,923,686 of NC_043022.1, forward strand.
GTGTCTGATGATTTGAGTCCTGGCCTTGAGTCTAAAATCTCTAGTAAAACTGAATCTAAATATTTAGGACACTAACACTGTGTCCAAAATCACTATTGAGACTGTGTCTGATGTTTGAGTCCCGGCCTTGTGTCTAAAATCTCTAGTAAAACTTAATCTAAATATTTAGGACACTAACACTGTGTCCAAAATCACTATTGAGACTGTGTCTGATGTTTTGAGTCCTGGCCTTGAGTCTAAAATCTCTAGTAAAACTGAATCTAAAGATTTAAATCACTCGCCAGAGGTCTGAAATTGATATTGGATCTGTGCCCCTAAATTTTGATCTGAGTGCTTGTAGTTAAAATCTGTTACGAATCTATGCCTAAATACTTTGGTGGCTAGCCTTGGACCTAAAAACTCTAATGACCGTATTTATGAAGATTATAGACCCATTTTTGGACTTAGTTTCACTAGAAATGTTTGACCCAGGGGCAATCATGTAAATGTTTATCAAAGATTTTGAAAAATTTCTGACAATGCCTGTAACATAAAGCCTTAGGTACAGTCACACTGGAGCTTTTAGGCCCGGGTCAATGATCAAATATCTATATAGACAATTTCAAGAGAGAGTTTAGAATCAATCTTTAGAAACCATCTCACTTGAGATCTGGAATGCAAAGTCAATGATCTAAATCATTAGGTACATTTCCTTTTGTGACATTGTGCCTAAGGACACTACTTTAGATTTTGAGACATAGTCTAACAATTTGAGGAAATCTAACAACAGATTTTAAGTCCCAGGTCAGTGAACTATGTTTTAAACTTAGTTTGATGATAAATTTTATATTCAAAACCTGCCATGTGAACATTTAGACTCAGTTTCACTTGTGATTTGAGACCAAAGGTCAGAGAACTAAATCTTTAAGCACAGTCTCACAAGACATTTTAGAGACAGGTTCATTGATATAAATCCTTAGAGACTGTTTTAAAAGTAAAATTAGACCGAAGGCCAGTGATCAAAGTCATAAGGCAATAATCCTACTAAAAATTATAGACCTGCGATCTGTGACCTGTAATTTTTTATATAAGGTATGGAAATTAAATGTCAAGACACATCTGATTTGAGATTTTACATCCAGAGCTGGTGATCTACACATTTACAATACTGTCTTTAGAGTTGGAAGGTCAAGGGCCAGTGATGGAAAATTTTTGGACACAATTTCATGGCAGATTTTTATCACAAAGCCTCTCATGGAAATTCATGGGACTGGTTTCAATAATGACCTGTGATCTCTGTAGAGAATCTATACCCAAGGCCACTTGTCTAAATATTGACACACAGTCTCTCCAGAAATTTTAAACCCAAAATCAGAGACTGTATTAAATATTCTCAGATTCAAAAAGGATGTTAAGACTGTGGTCAAGGATATAAGTAAGACTAGTGATTTTAAGCCAAAGAGTAGTGATATAAATTTTTAAACATGGCTTTGCTAGTGACTTTAGACCCAATGCCAGTGATCTAAATCTTTAGACATATTCACGAGAGATTTTAGAGCCAAGGTCAGTAATTTAAATCTTAAGCACAGATTAGCTAGAGATTATAGACTCAATGCTAAGAGTCTAAATCTTAGATACTGTGTCTCTAGAAACCAACTACAAAAGCAGTAAAATTAATATCTAGGCAGTGACTCCTTAGAGACTTTAGACACAAGAACAGTAAGCATTAGACCAATGCCTGTGATCTGAGAGTTTTGAAAACAAATCAGGACACATTTTCACTAAAGATTTTAGGTCAAAGGCCAGGGATCTAAAGCTTTACATATAGCTTTCCGATAGATTTTCAACCCAAGGTCTGTTGCTGAAATGTTTAGACACAGATTCACTACAGATTTTAGATGAAAAGCCAAAGATTTCACACTGAAGGTCAGATTTGAGAAGGAATGCCAGTGAGTCAAAATCTTCAGAAATTTTAGACTGAAATTTTAGACATTAAGGCAGTGAGCTGGCAGAAACGTTAGCACACCAGATGAAATGCTTAGCGGTATTTCGTCTCTGGTCATGTTTTGAGTTCAAAATTCCGCCGAGGTTGACTTTGCCTTTCATCCTTTCTGGGTCGATAAATTAAGTACCAGTTACGCACTGGGGTCAATGTAATCGACTTCATCTGTTTGTCTGTCCTTGTTTGTCCCCTCTATGTTTAGCCCCTTGTGCGTAGTAAAGAAATAGGTATTTCGCCTGTCGCTACGTTCTGAGTTCAAATTCCGCCGAGGTCGACTTTGCCTTTAATCCTTTTGGAGTCCATGAATTAAGTACCAGTTACGCTCTGGGGTCGATGTAATCGACTTAATCCCTTTGTCTGTCTTTGTTTGTCCCCTCTATGTTTAGCCCCTTGTGGGCAATAAAGAAATAAGAAATTTTAGACTGAAGCCAGTGATCTCAGCTTCACTAAAGATTTTCTAAAGTTTTTAGACCAAAGGCCAGTGAGCTAAATCTTTTGACACAGTCTCTAGTCAGATTTTAGACCAACTGAAAGAGATCTAGATCTTTAGAAACAACTTCACAAAAGATTTGGGAATGATGACCAGCGATCTAAATACTTAGACACAGCTTCACTAGAGATTTTTTATAGAAGTAAAAGGATCTAAATCTTTAGATGCAACATCACTAATAATTTTAGAACCCAAGATGATTAGACTGAATCTTTATATACAGATTACCAAAAGATTTTATACAGAATGCCAGTGACCGAAATCTGTAGAAAGCGCTTCAATGAAGATATTTGACAGAAGGACAGTGATAGAGCTTCGCTAGAGATTAAAAACAGAAGGCCAGTGGGATCCAATATATATGATTGGTGAGTTTAGACAACAGATCTGGATACATTTTAGCAAAAAACATTCAGACCGAATGTCAAAAATGCAACATGTTAGATATAAGTAGTCTATAGATGATGGATGCAAGATCAGTGATCAAAATAATTGGAAACTGTTTCCACTAGAGATTTACACCCAGTCCCAGTGATATACATATTTGGATACTGCTTTGCTAGTGATTTAAGATCCAAGGCCAGTGATATAAATCTTAAGCTATACCCTCACAAGACATTTTGGACCCAAAGTCTATGGTCTAAATCTTTAGACATTGCTTCACTACAGGTATTAGAACAAATCCAGCGATGTAAATATTTAGATCTAGTTCACTAGAAATTTTACACCCAAAGTGAGTGATCTACATCTTTAGCTGAATTTTCTCTAAAGATCTTATACTCACAAGCAATGAGTGAATACTGTAGACACTGCTTCACTAAATATTTTAGACCCAGGGTCAGCAATCTAAATGTGTAGACATTGATTCACTAGAAATTTTTGAACCAAGGGCAGTAATGTCTGCCTTTAGGGACATTATCTCTAGAGATTTTAGGCTCAAGTTCACTCACAGAAATATTTAGACACAGCTTCACTAGAGAATTTAGACCCAAGGCCAGCAATCTAAATGTTTAGACATAGCTTCACTAGAGATTTTAGACCCAAGGCCAGTGGTCGAAATGTTTAGATATTGCTTCACGAGGGATTTTAGACCCAAGGCCAGTGGTCTAAATGTTTAAACTTCGCTTCACTACAGATTTTAGACGCAGGGGAAGCAACCTATATTGTTTAGACATTGATTCACTAGAGATTTTTGAACAAAGGGCAGTAAACTCTGCCTTTAGAGACATTATCTCTACAGATTTTAGGCTCAAGTCCACTAGAAGAAATCTTAAGACACTGTTTCACTAGAGATTGTAGACCCAAGGCCAGCAATCTAAATGTTTAGACTTTGCTTCACTACAGATTTTTGAACCAAGGGCAGTAATCTCTGCCATTAGAGACATTATCTCTAGAGATTTTAGACACAAGTTCCCTGATAGAAATCTTTAGACACTGCTTCACTTGAGATTTTAGACCCAGCACCAGCATTCTAAATGTTTAGACATTGCTTCACTAGAGATTTTAGACCCAAGGCCAGTGGTCGAAATGTTTAGATATTGCTTCACTTGCGATTTTAGACTCAAGGCTGGTGCTCTAAATGTTTAGACATTGCTTCACTAGAGATTTTAGACCCAAGGCCAGTGGTCAAAATGTTTAGATATTGCTTCAGTGCAGATTTTAGTCCCACGGCCAGCAAATCTCTATGTTTAGACATGCTTCACTAGAGATTTTAGACCCAAGGCCAGTGGTCGAAATATTTAGATATTGCTTCACTAGAGATTGTAGACCCAAGGCTAGTGGTCGAAATGTTTAGATATTGCTTCACTAGAGATTTTAGACCCAAGGCCAGTGATCGAAATATTTACATATTGCTTCACTAGTGAATTTATACCCAAGTCCAGTTGTCAAAATGTTTAGACATTGCTTCACTAAAGATTTTGGAAGCAAGGTCAGTAATCTCTGCCTTTAGAGACATTATCTATAGACATTTTAGACACAATTTCACTGATAGAAATCTTTAGACACTGCTTCACTGGAGATTTTAGATCCAGCACCAGCATTCTAAATGTTTAGACATTGCTTCAATAGAGATTTTTGACTGAAGGCCAGTGGTCGAAATATTTAGATATTGCTTTACTAGTGATTTTAGACCCAAGGCCAGTGGTCGAAATGTTTAGACATTGCTTCAATAGAGATTTTTGACTGAAGGCCAGTGGTCGAAATGTTTAGATTTTGTTTCACCAGAGATTTTAGACCCAACGCCAGTGCTCGGAATGTTTAGATATTGCTTCAATAGATATTTTAGTCCCAGGGCCAGCAATCTAAATGTTTATACATTGCTTCAATAGAGATTTTAGACCCAAGGCCAGTGGTCGAAAAGTTTAGATATTGCTTCACCAGAGATTTTCGTCCCAGGGCCAGCAAATCTCTATGTTTAGACATGCTTCACTAGTGATTTTAGACCCAAGGCCAGTGGGCGAAATGTTTAGATATTGCTTCACGAGGGATTTTAGACCCAAGGCCAGTGGTCTAAATGTTTAGACTTCGCTTCACTACAGATTTTAGACGCAGGGGAAGAAACCTAAATGTTTAGACATTGATTCACTAGAGATTTTTGAACAAAGGGCAGTAAACTCTGCCTTTAGAGACATTATCTCTACAGATTTTAGGCTCAAGTCCACTAGAAGAAATCTTAAGACACTGTTTCACTAGAGATTGTAGACCCAAGGCCAGCAATCTAAATGTTTAGACTTTGCTTCACTACAGATTTTTGAACCAAGGGCAGTAATCTCTGCCATTAGAGACATTATCTCTAGAGATTTTAGACACAAGTTCACTGATAGAAATCTTTAGACACTGCTTCACTTGAGATTTTAGACCCAGCACCAGCATTCTAAATGTTTAGACATTGCTTCACTAGAGATTTTAGACCCAACGCCAGTGGTCGAAATGTTTAGATATTGCTTCACTTGCGATTTTAGACTCAAGGCTGGTGCTCTAAATGTTTATACATTGCTTCAATAGAGATTTTAGACCCAAGGCCAGTGGTCGAAAAGTTTAGATATTGCTTCACCAGAGATTTTCGTCCCAGGGCCAGCAAATCTCTATGTTTAGACATGCTTCACTAGTGATTTTAGACCCAAGGCCAGTGATCGAAATATTTACATATTGCTTCACTAGTGAATTTATACCCAAGTCCAGTTGTCAAAATGTTTAGACATTGCTTCACTAAAGATTTTGGAAGCAAGGACAGTAATCTCTGCCTTTAGAGATATTATCTATAGGCATTTTAGACACAATTTCACTGATAGAAATCGTTAGACACTGCTTCACTGGAGATTTTAGATCCAGCACCAGCATTCTAAATGTTTAGACATTGCTTCAATAGAGATTTTTGACTGAAGGCCAGTGCTCGGAATGTTTAGATATTGCTTCAATAGAGATTTTAGTCCCAGGGCCAGCAATCTAAATGTTTATACATTGCTTCACTAGAGATTTTAGACCCAAGGCCAGTGGTCGAAAAGTTTAGATATTGCTTCACCACAGATTTTCGTCCCAGGGCCAGCAAATCTCTATGTTTAGACATGCTTCACTAGAGTCTTAGACCTAAGGCCAGTGGTCAAAATGTTTATACATTGCTTCACTAGAGATTTTAGACCCAAGGCCAGTGGTCAAAATGTTTACATATTGCTTCAGTGCAGATTTTAGTCCCAGGGCCAGCAATCTCTATTTTTATACATTGCTTCACTAGTGATTTTAGACCCAAGGCCAGTGGTCGAAATATTTAGATATTGCTTCACTAGTGAATTTATACCCAACTCCAGTGGTCAACATATTTATATATTGCTTCACTAGAGATTTCAGACCCAGGACAGCAATCTAAATGTTTAGCCATTGCTTCACTAGAGATTTTGGAAGCAAGGCCAGTGATCGAAATATTTACATATTGCTTCACTAGTGAATTTATACCCAAGTCCAGTTGTCAAAATGTTTAGACATTGCTTCACTAAAGATTTTGGAAGCAAGGTCAGTAATCTCTGCCTTTAGAGACATTATCTATAGAAATTTTAGACACAACTTCACTGATAGAAATCTTTAGACACTGCTTCACTGGAGATTTTAGATCCAGCACCAGCATTCTAAATGTTTAGACATTGCTTCAATAGAGATTTTTGACTGGAAGGCCAGTGGTCTAAATATTTAGATGTTGCTTAACTAGTGATTTTAGACCCAAGGCCAATGGTCTAAATGTTCAGATTCTAGTTGCAGCGCCAGCAATCTAAATTGTAAATGTTTAGACATTGCTTCACCAGTGATTTTAGACCTAAGGCCAGTGGTCTAAATATTTATGCATTGCTTCACTAGAGATTTTAGACCCAAGGCCAGTGGTTGAAATGTTTAGATATTGCTTCACTAGGGATTTTAGACCCAAGGCCAATGGTCTAAATGTTTAGATATTGCTTCACTACTGATTGTAGTCCAGGGCCAGCAATCTAAATGTTTAGACATTGTTTCACTAAAGATTTCAGACCCAAGGCCAGTGGTCAAAATGTTTAGATATCGGTTCACTAGTGATTTTAGACCCAAGGCCAATGGTCTAAATGTTTAGATATTGCTTCACTACAGATTTTAGTCCCAGGGCCAGTAATGTAAATGTTTATACATTACTTCACTAGTGATTTTTGACCCAAGGCCAGTGGTCAAAATGTTTAGACATTGCTTCACTAGTGATTTTTGACTGAAGGCTGGTGCTCTAAATATTTATACGTTGCTTCACTAGTGATTTTAGACCTAAGGCCAGCGGTCTAAATGTTTAGATATTGCTTCACCAGAGATTTTAGTCCCAGGGCCAGCAATCTAAATGTTTATACATTGCTTCACTAGAAATTTTAGACCCAAGGCCAGTGGTTGAAATGATTAGATATTGCTTCACCCGTGATTTTAGACCCAAGGCCAATGGTCTAAATGTTTAGATATTGCTTCACTACTGATTGTAGTTCAGGGTCAGCAATCTAAATGTTTAGACATTGTTTCATTAGAGATTTTAGACCCAAGGTCAAAATGTTTAGATATCGGTTCACTAGTGATTTTAGACCCAAGGCCAGTGGTCAAAATGTTTAGATTTTGCTTCACTAATGATTTTAGACCCAAGGCCAGTGGTCAAAATGTTTAGACATTGCTTCACTAGTGATTTTTGAACCAAGGCTGGTGATCTAAATATTTAGATATTGCTTCACTAGAGATTTTTGACTGGAAGGCCAGTGGTCCAAATATTTAGATGTTGCTTAACTAGTGATTTTAGACCCAAGGCCAATGGTCTAAATGTTCAGATTCTAGTTGCATGGCCAGCAATCTAAATTGTAAATGTTTAGACATTGCTTCACCAGTGATTTTTTAACCAAGGCTGGTGGTCTAAATGTTTAGATATTACTTCACTAGAGCTTTTAGACCTAAGGCCAACAGTCTAAATATTTAGATATTGCTTCACTAGAGATTTTAGACCCAAAGCCAGTGGTCAAAATGTTTAGATATTGCTTCACTAGAGATTTTAGTCGCACACTGCTTCATTAGTGATTTTAGACCCAAGGCTGGTGGTCTAAATGTTTATACATTGCTTCACCAGAGATTTTAGTCCCAGGGCCAGCAATCTAAATGTTTAGACATTGCTTCACTAGAGATTTTAGACCCAAAGCCAGTGGTTGAAATGTTTAGATATTGCTTCACTACAGATTTTAGTCGCACATTGCTTCACTAGTGATTTTAGACCCAAGGCTAGTGGTCTAAATGTTTAGATATTGCTTCACTAGTGATTTTAGACCCAAGACCAGTGGTCTAAATGTTTAGATATTGCTTCACTAGAGATTTTAGACCCAAGGCCAGTGGTCAAAATGTTTAGATATTGCTTCACTACAGATTTTAGTCGCAGGGCCAGCAATCTAAATGTTCATACATTGCTTCACTAGTGATTTTAGACCCAAGGCCAGTGGTCTAAATGTTTACATATTGCTTCACTGCAGATTTTAGTCCCAGGGCCAGTAATGTAAATGTTTAGACATTGCTTCACTAGAGATTTTTGACCCAAGGCCAGTGGTCGAAGTGTTTAGATATTGCTTCACTCGTGATTTTAGGCCCAAGGCCAGTGGTCTAAATGTTTATATATGGATTCACTAGAGATTGTAGACCCAAGGCCAGCAACCTAAATGTTTAGACTTTGCTTCACTAGAGATTTTTGAACCAAGAGCAGTAATCTCTGCCTTTAGAGGCATTATCTCTAGAGATTTTAGACACAAGTTCACTAGAAGAAATCTTTAGACATGGCTTCACTTGAGATTTTAGACCTAAGGCCAATGGTCTAAATTTTTAGACATTGCTTCACTAGAGATTTTTTAACCAAGGGCAGTAATCTCTGCCTTTAGACACATTATCTCTAGAAATTTTAGACACAAGTTCACTAATAGAAATCTTTAGACACTGCTTCACTAGAGATTTTAGACCCAAGGCCAATGGTCTAAATTTTTAGATATTTCTTCACGAGAGATTTTATTCCTAGGACCAGCAATCTAAATGTTTAGACATCACTTCACTAGAGTTTTTTTAACCAAGGGCAGTAATCTCTGCCTTTAGAGACATTATCTCTAGAGATTTTAGGCTCAAGTCCACTGATAGAAATCTTCAGTCACTGCTTCACTAGAGATTTTAGATCCAAGGCCTGTTGTCTAAATCTTAAATACATCTTTGCTAGAGGTTTTTTTCTAAAGCCGATGATCTAAATCTTTAGAAACTACTTCTCAAGATATTTTAGAACCGAGGCCAGATATACACATTTTAGACACAGCTTCATGGGATGTTTTGGTTACAAGGCCAGTGACAAAATTCTCTAGACTCAGCTTCACTGGTGACTTTAGACCTAAGGCCACTGATAGAAATCGTTAGATACATGTTCAATGGACACTTTAGACCCCAGGCCAGCGATCAAAATTAATAGATACACCTTCACTACAAATTTTAGTCTCAGGACCAATGAGCTGAACCTTTAGGTGCATCTTCACAAGGCCAGTGATATGATTTCTTTAGACACTACTTTGCTAGTGATTTTAGACCCAAGGCCAGTGATCTAAATATTTAGATGTGTCTTCATTAGATACTTAACACCCAAAGCCAGTGATATAGATCTTTAGATACTGCTTTATATGCGATTTTAAACCCAAGGCCAAGTATAAAAATTTTTAGACACAGCTTCACAAGAGATTTTAGGCACAAAGCCAGTTATCTAAATCATTAGAGGCTTCTTCAGTACACATTTTGGACACAAGGACAGAGATCTAAATCTTTAGGCACAGCTTCACTTATGATTTTAAACTCAAGGTCATTGATATAAATCTTTAGATGTACCTTCACAAGAAAGTTTAAACCCAAGATCAGTAATATAAACTTTTAGACACAACTTCAATAAAGATTTTACACCCAAGGAAAGTGATCTATATTTTTGGTGATAGTTTCACTAAAGACTGTAGTCCCAGAGTCAGTTCTATACATCTTTAGATACATGCTTGCTAGATATTTTAGACCCAAGGCCAGTGGTCTAAATCATTTGACAATACTGCACTAGAGATTTTAGACCCATGACCAGTAATCTGAATGTTTAGAACCAACTTCACTAGACATTTTGGACCAAAGGTCAGTAATCTAAATCTTTACACACTGCTTCTGTAGAGATTTTAGACTGAAGACCAGTTATTTAACCTTTTCATTACCAACCCAGCTGAAACCAGCTCTGGCTCTGTAGTAGAAATGTCTTGTTTTCATAAGTTTTGAATTAAAGTCTCCCACCAAACCTTAGTCACAATTTATGTTCCTAACACTAGCTTAATGATAACTAAATTATTATACTAAATTCTTTGTTGTATTTAAAGTAATTGAAAGAAGCACAGAACATCGCGAAATAAATACAGTAATGAAAGGGTTAAATCCATTGACACAACTTCACCAGAGACTTTGGAAACAAAGCCAGTCATTTGAATTTTTAGACACAGTTTACTAGAGGTTTTAGGCCCAAAGTAGATGACTTATACCTTTACTCTTTTACTCTTTTACTCTTTTATTTGTTTCAGTCATTTGACTGCAGCCATGCTGGAGCACCGCCTTTAGTTGAACAAATCGACCCAGAGACTTATTGTTTGTAAGCCTAGTACTTATTCTATCGGTCTCTTTTGCTGAACCGCTAAGTGACGGGGACATAAACACACCAGCATCGGTTGTCAGGCGATGTTGGGGGACACACAGACACACAAACATATACACACACATACATATACATATATACGACGGGCTTCTTTCAGTTTCCGTCTACCAAATCTACTCACAAGGCATTGGTCGGCCTGATGCTATAGTAGAAGACACTTGCTCAAGGTGCCACGCAGTGGGACTGAACCCGGAACCATGTGGTTGGTAAGCAAGCTACTTACCACACAGCCACTCCAGCGCCTTTAGATTAAATTTTTTCTTGGGAATTTCACACCAAAGCAGTGACATAAATCTTTAGACACTGCTTCACTAAAGGTTTTAAACACAAGGCCAGTGATCAGAATTTCCACAGGGGATTTTACACCCAAGGCTAGGGATCTTTAGATGCATTTTAGATCCAAGGGCTGTGATCTAAATCTTGAGACACTGCTTCACTAAAAATTTAGACACAACACTTAGTTACCTTGGAATTTTAGATCCCCTGATTTTTAGAGATTTTAGACCCAAGAATAGTAATCTAAGTCTTTAAATAGAGATTCAAAAGATAATTAGGACACAAGCCCAGTGATATAAATCTTTAGTTACATCATTAAAAGACACTGGACAAGTTGAGTGATCTAAATCTTTGGACATTGCTTTGCTAGAAACTGATGACCCAAGGCCAGTGAATTAAATCTTAGAACATTGCTTCACTAAACATATCACACCCAGTCACGTAAATCTTTAGACACAGCTTCAATAGTGATTTTAGACACAAGGCCAGTGATCTGAATTTTAAGACATAGCTTTACAAGAGATTTTAGACCCAAGGTCAGTTGTCTAAAGCTTTAGACATTGGTTCATTAGACATTTTAGATACAAAGTCAGTGATGTAAACCCTTAGATACTGCTTCAATGGGGATTTTAAACTTAAGACCAGTGATATGAACCTTTAAACACATTTTAGACCCAAAATAAATAATTTGAATTTTGAGGTGCATTTTCATAAAAGATTTTAGACCAAAGGCCAGTAATCTAAATGTTTAGGTACTTGCCTTACTAAAGAGTTTTGAACCAAAGGTAGTAATCCCTACTTTTAGAGACATTATCTCAAGAGATTTTAGACCCAAGTTCAATTATAGAAATCTTTAAGCATGGCTTCACTAGATATTTTAGACACAAGGTCAGTTATCTGAATTTTTTTTACCCATTTTCACAAGAAATTCTAGCCTCAAGACCAGTGATCTAAATCTTTAGATGCATCTTTCCTAGGTACTTTAGACCCAAAGCCAGTGATATAAAGCTTTAGACACTGCTTCATTAGAGATTTTAGGCACTGCTTTGTTACTTTAGACATTGCTTCACCGGGTATTTTAGACTAAATGTCATTACTTCACTAATGAATTTAGAGCCAAGGTCAATGATATAAATTTTTAGACACATTTTCACTAGTGATTTTAGATACATCTTCAGTGACGATTTTAGATCCAAGGCCAGCACTCTAAACTTTTAGACACATTTTCTCTAGACATTTAAGTATCAAAACCGATCTTGTAAGTCTTTAGATACATGTTCATGAAACACTTTGGAGCCCAAGGCCAGTGATCTAAACATTCCAACACTGTTTCACTAGAGATTTCAGAACCCTTGCAAGTGAACTATATCTTTAAACACATTTTTTCTAAAGATTTCACACCTTAAGTCAGTGATATGAATCTTTAGACACTGCTTCACTAAAGGTTTTAGACATCAGGCCACTAATGTATAACTTTGGATATGTCTTCACAAGAGATTTTGGACCTAAGGCCAGTGGCATAAAATTTTAGAGACATCTTCACCAGAGATTGTAGACCCATGACAGTGATCTCTGTCTTTAGATATATTTCTCTAGACTCAAGGCCTGTGATATAAACCTTTAGACACTACTTCACTAAGGATTTTAGACACAAGGCCAGTAATTGAAATTTTTAGTCACTGCTTCACATGCGATCTTAAGCTCTTGGCGACTGATATAAATTTTCAGATACATCTTCTCTAGTGATTTTAGCCTCAAGGCCAGCAATGTAAACGTTTATACATACTTCACAGGGGAATTGAGAACCAAGGTCAGTGATTAAAATATCTAGAAACAAGGCCAGTGGTCAAAATAATTAGACATTGCTTCACTACAGACTTTAGGCACAAGACTAGTGATCTAAATATTTATACATTGCTTTACTAATAATTCTAGACACAGCACTAGTGATCAAAATCTTTACATACTGCCTCACTTGATACTTTAATTTACCAGACATTGTGGAGCCGAGATGCATATTCTTTATCTTCAGAAACAGCTTCAGTAGAGATTTTAGACCCAAAGACAGTTATAAAAATCTTTTGATACATGTGAACTAGACATTGTTAACTGAAAGCTAGTGACATAAATCTTAAGGCATTGCTTCATCAGAGATTTTGATCCCAAGGCCAGCGATGTTAATCTTTAGACACAGTTTCCCTAGAAAATTTACACTCAGTTTCTCTAAAGGTTTTAAACAATCTGAATTTTTAGGTAGAGTCTTACAATAGATTTAGACCCAAGGCCAGTGATCCAAGGACAATGATGTAAATCTTTAGATACATATTCATTTGACAATTTAGACCCAAAGCCAGTGATATACATCTTTAGACACTGCTTGACTTGTGGTTTTCAACTTAAGGCCAGTGATCTTAATTTTTAGACATTGCTTCACTGGAGATTTAAGCCCCAAGGTCATCGATCTAATTCTTCAGATATTAATTTAAGAAAGATTTTAGAGCCTAGTGGGTCTATTTTTTTTAGACATTGCTTCAGTAGAGATTTCAGACGAAAGGGGAGTGATGTAAAACTTTAGACATTTCTTCACTGGAGATGTTAGACACTAGGCCTGTGATCTGATATTTTGACACATTTTCTTTTGGGATTTTCAAACCAAGGCTAGTGATTAATAATTAGATATACTTTCTTGGGGAATTTTAGACTGAAGCCAGAGATATAAATCTCTAGACACTGCTGCACTAGATATTTTAGACCCAAGGGCAATGGTGTATATGTTTAGACACATTTTCTATAGGGGATATTGGACCCAAGTTCAGTGATACAAATGTTTAGACGACATTGCTACACAAAAAATTTTTGATACAAAGTTGTGATCTAAATCTTTAGACATTGCTTCACAACAGATTTTAGATACACGGATAATTATCAAAATCTTTAGACACTGCATTACTTGATATTTTAAACCCAAGGCCAGCAATTTAAGTCTTTACACACCAGTGTCTTCTACTATAGCCTCAGGTCGACCAAAGCCTTGTGAGTAGTGATATAAATTTAAAATTACATCTTCACTTGATATTTTGGACCGATAGCCTGTGATCTAATTCTTTAGACACAAGTTTACTAGACATTTTTGACCCATGGAATGTGACCTAAATCTTTAGATAATGCTTCCCTAGAGATTTTTGCCCCAAAGTCAGTGATATTAATCTTTAGATATTGGTTCACTTAAGAGTTCCAACACGGTTTCAAAAGAGATATTTGAGTGAAGGCCAGTGACGTAAATATTTAGACGTTGCTTCACTCGAAACTTTAGACTGAGGGCTAGTGATCTGAGTCTATTTATATTGCTTCACCAAATATTGTAGACCTAAGGCCAATGATGTAAATCTGTATACACAGAATCATAAAAGATCTTAGACCTAAGGCCAGTGATCTAAGTCTTTTGACTTATGTTCCATGGCCAGTGATGTAAATCTTTAGATTCTGATTTGCTACAGAATTGAAACCAAAGTCCAATGGCCTGAATCATAAAAGATTTTAGCACAAAGGCCAGTAATTGATATTTTTAGTCACCACTTTGCTAAAGATTTTAGACTCAAAGCCAGTGATCTTAGTTTTCAGTCACAATTTCAAGAAGGATTTTAGGCATAAGTCCTATGGTATAAATCTTTAGACACAGCTTCACAAAAATTTTACCTCATGGCAAATGAGGTAAAACTTTAATCACAGCTTCAGTAAAGGTTTTCGGTTGAGGGCTAGTGATGTAAATTTTTAGATAGTGGATTCACTAGGAAATTTAGATCTATGACCAGGATCTAAATCTGTAAGCAGAATTTCAATAGAGATTTTAGACTTAAGGCTAGTGATCTAGCAAACCAAATCTTTTGACATATGTCGGAAATTTTGAAGCACAGGCTCATTTGTGTTTCTCCAACAGGGTTAATAGTCTGACTGCTTAGAAATAATATCACAAGAGTTTCAAGACCCTATGCTTGTGATTTAGGTCTTCAGATCTTTACTAAAAATTTTAGACCCAAGGCCAGTGATGTAAATTTTTAGACTGAGCATACAATAGTAATTTTAGTCTGAAACCAAGGATGTTAGACACAGCTTCAAAAGAATTTTTGATTATTGATCTAAATATTAAGTCACAACTTCCCAAAGCACTAAAATCCCAAGACAGCCATCTAAATGTGTAGACAGTGCTTCACAAAAGGTTTTTGTTTCAAAGCTAGTTTAAAGGTAGACTTACCAGAAATTTTAGACTGAAGTGTAGTGATCTAAATTGTAAACAAAGAGATATTAGACCCCAAGGCCAGTAATATAAATCTTTAGACACACTTTTATTGGAGATATTAGTGAGAATGCCAGTATTTCTCTGGGAATTTTAATCCCAACTATAGTAAATTTAATGTCTAGACAGATTCTGTTCAGAGATTTTAGCTGCACTTTCACAAATCTTTCACAAATGCCACAGAAGATTTTAGTCCTAGGGTCTGTGAACTGACATTTTTGACTCCTAATCAGAGATGCTAAGATACAGGCTTATTGCTGTTTTCCTATCTAGGGCTGAGTGTATAAATCTTTACAAATTGATATTCAGGAATGCCAATGATTTATATCCTTTGACAGTAACTAATTCTTTAGAGATAGTTTCACCAGAAGTTTTAGACTGGAGGCTGGTGTTCTAAATCAATAGGCATAGCTTCATTAAACATTTTAGACTGACGGCCAGTGACATGAATTTTCACACACAGCTTCACAATAGATTTTAGACCAAAATCCAGTGATCTAAATTTTCAGACACAATTTCACTAGAGATTACAGACTGAATGACATTGGTCTAAATTTATACTACAGTTTCTCTAAAATCTTTATCCACAAAAGCATCAAAATACACCTTTAGATACAGTTTCTTCAGGGGCTTTTGTCCCATTAATTTTAATCTTGAGATCAAGTTTCACTTAAGATGTCAGTCTCCTTGCTTGTCATCTGAAGTAAACACAAGGTCTGGACACAACTTAAACCAAAGTCCAGGAATCGAACACTTTTGATGTTGCTTTACTAAAGATGTTAAATTCAGACTAGTGATCTAAATCATTAAATACAGTTTTAGTAGAGATTTTAGAATAAAAGCTAGAATTCTAAATATCTAGGCAAAACTTTACAAAAAATCTTAGACCTAAGGTATGCAATCCAAATCTTCACACATAGCTTCACAAAAGATTTCAGATCAAAGGACCATGATCTAAATCTTTAGAAACAGTTTCATAAAGATTTTAGATCCAACAACTGTGATGTAAATCTTTTTGACCATCTTTATTAGACATTTTAGGCACAAGGCCATTGATTCATATCTGTAACAATCCCTGCTGAGATAGTTTCTCACTATTTTGGTCATTGGCCCCGAGTCTCAAATTTCTTTTGAGATAGTGTTTGAACATTTCTATCTCTGGCCTTAAGTCTCAAATACATAGTTAGATAGTGTCTAAAGATTTTGATCATTAGCCTTAAATCTCAAGTCCTTAAGTTTCTAAAGATTTTAATTTCTGCCTTAGGTCTCGAATCTCTAGGAAGTTAGTGTCTTAAAATCTTCTTTACTGGCCTTAAATCTCAACCACCTTTTAAGACAGTGTCTAAAGATATTGACCTCTGGCTTTAAGTCTCAAATCCGTAATTAGTGTGTAAACATTTTTATCCATAGCTTTCGATAGTTAATCCTTAGTAATCTTGAGTCTAAAGAGTTAAGGTTCAAATGCTTAGTAAGATAGAGTATGAAGAATTCGATAACGGGTCTTAAGTCTCAAATCCCCAGTCAAAGATAATTCTAGGATTATCTCAAATCCACAGCTAGCCAGTGTTAAAAGAGATCACTGGTATAAAGTCTCAGCATCCTAATGAGGTAGTGTCTCAAGGTTTCTATCAGTGGGTTTGAGTCACAAATCTGTAGAGAAACAATGACAAAATATTTAAATCACTGGCCTTAATTCTCAAGTCTTTATTTTGATAATGCTTATAAATATTGACCTCTAGTCTTAAGTCTCAAAACTTCATTGTGATAATATCTTAAGGTTTATGTCACTGGCCCATTCTCAAATACCCAGTGAGACTGCGCCTAATATTTTACATCACTGGCTAAAAATCTGAAATCCATAGTGAGACAGTGTCTAATGGTTTTGATCATTGACTTTAAGTCTCAAGACTCCCATGAGACAGCGCCAAAACATTTTGATCCCTGGCCTTTTGTCTTAAATTTATAGTGAGAAGAAGTTTGAACATTTGTATCCCTGGTTTTAAGTCTCAATTCTCCTGTGAGAGTGTCAAAAGTTTTTATCACTGGCCATAAGTCTCAAGTCCCGAGTGAGATACTGACTTGATCGTTGGCCTTGGTGAGATTGTGTATAAAGGCTTACATCAGTGGCATTATGACCCAATTCCCTGTTGGGTAAGCTTCTAAACATTTAGCTTGCTGGCTTAAGTCTCATATCGCTAGTTTTCACTCTTAAATCCGAGTGAATAAACCTTTATATCACTAACCTTAAATCTTTTATCCAAAGTCACATTCTCTCTAGAGATTTGAATCTATTTGGAATGTTTAAAATCCAAGTAAATCTGCATCTAAATTGCTTTTTCGCGGATTCCCATGACTCCATGTCACCATCTAATTCATTTATAGATTTGAATTGGGCAGTTTGAGTCATAGTGGAATCTTTCATTAGCTGATTACACAACCATGGATGCCACCCTTATGGATGCATTGCAATTACTCTCTTGATAGAGATTGGAGTTCCTGACTATTGACTTTCTAGGATTCCTCTGCTCAGCAGTAATGCATGAAATACTGTTGGCTCAGTTGAGCTCTTCCGCTTCCTCTCCACAAACCACCATGCTGCAGTCTTATGACTTCGCCGTCTCTCTGAGAGGGTGGCTGAATGGATGCTATACCTTGTCGAAGGGTAGCCCGTAACTATGTAGTGTTTTCAAAATACCTGCTTACTCAGAGACAAACTGACACTGAATCAGCTTCGCTGACTGACAGGTGACGGTCGTTTAGAGAATGCGCGGGCCAAAACAACGTGCCTTCACTTGTCAGTTAAGGTGAGACAGTGTCATGTGATAACTTTCTGGGGCTACCTGCTGGAGCCTAGCGGCAGGTATTTAAAGGGAAAATTTGACAAGTCAGTCAGTCACCGGCTGACACTCGCTGACGATATATCGAAGAGGCCAGGGAACAGAAGAAAGAAGAAGAAAGAAGACATGCACCCAACACCAGAGCTGAGACACCTCTGAAAGTGGGGGGGCCCACCACGTCAAAACAGTAGAGGAGTAGGGGCTGAAACCAGACGTGGTTCCTCCTGATGATGTCTTGAGCTAACTGGATCCTATAAAGGAGCTGTTGTGGTAGCAGACCATGAAACATGGTTGTAATTCCTACGGGTAATTTTGCATCCAAATTAATCGATCCCAAATCACTTAATTACATCTCAAATTTTTAGACTGTGTGAAAGTATATGGAACTGATTCTCAGTCTCATGTTATTACAAGAGATTGTAGCAAATATTCTTAGATTTCAAGCTTTTAATTTAAAACATCCTTCGAGACTGTGTATTAATATTTAGAAAACTGACTTTAGGTTTCAAACCTCTTGTGAATATATAAGAAAATTATATATATAAATTATGT
>NC_043022.1:24947336-24994836 GCF_006345805.1 Octopus sinensis
GATTGACTCTGAGGCCCTTCGATTCTAATCCTTGTTTCCACACCTGAAACTTCTCCTCCAGTTCTGATAGCGACTCAGCAATTAGAGCAAGGTCATCAGCATAGAGGAGCTCCCAAGGGCATCCTGTCTTGAATTCCTCCGTTATTGCCTGGAGGACTATGATAAATAGGAGGGGGCTGAGTACTGAGCCTTGGTGGACCCCTACCTCTACCCGGAATTCTTCACTGTACTCATTTCCAACCCTCACCCTACTAGCGGCGTCCCTATACATGGCCCGCACAGCTCTCACTAACCATTCATCTATCCCTAGTTTTCTCATTGCCCACCAGATAAGGGATCGGGGGACCTGTCGAAGGCTTTCTCCATGTCAACAAAAGCCAGGTACAGGGGCTATCTTTGGCTAGGTATATATATATATATATACATACATACATCTATATATATATACATACATCTATATATATATACATATATATATATATATATATTATATATATATATATATATATATATACATACATACATCTATATATATGTGTATATATATATATATATCAATGCTTTAAAGTTTGAAATCCTCATGTGATAGTGCATAAATATTTAAATCACTGACCTCAAATCCCTTGTGACAATAAAATTAATCACACACCCACACACCCACACCCACACACCCACACCCACACACACACAAACACACACACACATACACACACACACACACACACATATATATACATACACACACTCACACACATATATACATATATATATATACACAAACATGCATATGTATGTATATAAATGTATATTCATGTGTATATATATTATATGTATGTATGTGGTGTGTGTGTGCATATATATATATATATATATATATAACGCTGTTTTTTTGTTGTTTTTAGAGCAGAGGATTGACATGAAAATGTTGCGATATAATTTTAATATCCCATCTTGAAATAATAGTTTCAAAAGATCGATCTAAATTTCGACACAACTTCGAAGCGATTTTAAACCTGAGGCCATCAATATAAACATTTAGATACAGTGACATACTCAGATCAGTGACCTAAGTCTGCAGACCTAAAATTCACTGGGGATTTTAAACCTCAGAACAATATCTTAATCATTTAGACCAGTGGATTTCAACCAGGGTTCCGCGGAACCTTAGGGTTCTGCCAGTACAGTCCAGGGGTTCTGCAAGAAGTTACAAAACTGCTAAAATCGGCAGTAAATTTTAATTCTCCTGTGCAGATATGTGTGCATAAGATTATTAAATTATTGCACAGGGTTTTCTTGGGGTTCCGCTCCAGCAAAAAGTTTGAAAAGCACTGATTTAGACAATGTTCCAACAAAGATATTGAACTCAGGCCAGTGATATCGGTTTTCAGATGTGAATTTTTAAACATACATCCACTTAAAAGCGCCAATAATTTTTATCTTCAGACACAGTAAAATTGGGAATTTTGGATTTCGGGCCAGTAAATGTACATTAATGTAAATTGCTAGATACTGTTTGGTGAGAAATTTTTAACTTTAAACCAGTGATCCTTAATTATAAGAGATACCAGAGGTCTATATTTTACAAACAATTGCACTCCAGTTTGTGGGCCTTATGCCAGTGATTTAAATCTTTTGATCACAGGCCTGACCCAAAGGCTGGTTATCTAAATCTTTAGACATAGTTAAGTCATTAGACAGAGTTTCACAAGCGATTTGCATCTTAACAAGGCCAGTGATCTAAATCTTTAGACTCAGTTTCACAGCAGATTTTGTTCCAAAAGCAAGAGGTCTAAATCCTAAGCGATGGATTATTGAATGATTTTAAACTGAAGACCAGTAATTCAAATCTCACTAGAGATATGTGACCCTGGGGACCAGTGATGTAAATCTTTTGACATAAATTCACACGATATGTCAGACTCAAGTTCAGTTACTTAAATCTTTGAATTCAGTTTCCTGAGAAATTTTTGACTCAGAGACTGTGATCTAGACCTTTCGGCACAGACTCACTTGAGATTTTATACAAGGCATTTTTTGGACACAGTTTTAATTGCACATTTAGACAAAGGCTCATTGACAAAAACAAAAACAAACATACATAGTTTCACGAGGATGCTTCGATACATTGACAGTGATTTAAATATTTAGGCTCAGTTTCATTAGTGATTCTAGATCCAAGGACAGTCTTTAGACGTAGTCTAAGTAACATCATTAGGCGATACGCCAGTGATCTAAATCTTTGAACACAGACACAAGAGATTTTATGCCCAAGACCAGACTTCTAAAAGAACACAGTATCATTATTAATTTTAGACATAAGACAAGTGATCTAAATCTTTAGAAACATATTCATTAGAGATTTAAGAGGGAAGGCATGCGATAAAAGACTTAAAAGACATTCTCTCTAGGGTATTAGACCTAAAGCCGAAGATCTAAATCTGTAGACACTGCCTTACTAGAATATCTAGATCAAAGCCAGTTATCTCAACTTTTAGACAATTTCACAAAAGATTGAAGAACAAATGGCAGTGATCTAAATCTTTAGGCACTGCTTCACTAGAAATTTAAAATCGAAGGCGAGTGATCTAAATCTTCAGTAGAGATTTTAGTCCAAAGGCCAGTCATATAAATCTTTAGACAAAATTCACAAGAGATTTAAGAATGAAAGCCATTGATCTAATTATATAGGCTCTGATTCATTAGAGATTTTAAACTGAAGGCCAGTGGTCTAAATCTCTAGACACTGCATCATAAGAGATTTTAAACCAAAGGCCAGTGATCGAAATCTCCAGAAATTGCTTCCCTAAAGATTTTAGATCTAATTCTTTAGACACTGCTCCACTAGAGATTTTAGACCAAACGCTAGTAACATAAATCTTTAGACACAATTTCACATGAAATTTTAAACTGAACGCCAGTGATCTAATTCTCTAGAAACTGTCTCACAACAGATTTGAGACCGAAGGCCAGTCATCTAAATCATTAGACATAATTTCACCAAAGATTTAAGACCGAAGGCCAGTGTCCTAAATCTCTAGTTTCACGAGATTTTAGAGCAAAGACCTGTAACCTAAATCATTAGACACAATTTCGTATGACATTTAAGACCGAAGGGCAGTGACCTAAGTCTTTAGACGCTAATTGACTAGAGATTTAAGACCAAAAGGCATTGATCTGAATATTTAGATGTTGCTCAACTAGAGATTTTTGACCAATAGCCAGTCATCTAAGTCTTTAGACACAATTTCACAAGAGATTTAAAAATGAAAGGCAGTAATCTAAACGTTTCGATGCTGATTTAAGACCGAAGACCGGTGATCTTAATTTTTAGACTCTGTTTGACAAGAAATTTAAATCTAAAGGGCACTGATCCAAATCTGTAGACTTTGCTTAACTAAAGATTTTTTTTATCAAAGGCCAGTTGTGAAAGTCTTTAGACAGAATTTCACAACAGATTTAAAAAATTAAGGGCAGTGATCTAAACTTTTAGACGCTGTTTCACGAGAGAGTTAAAACTGAACACCAATGATCTAAGGCCATAAACATTGCTTCCTTGAAGATTTTAGCCCAAAGATCAGTGTTCTAAATCTTTAAACACCGCATCACTAAACATTTAACAGTGAAGGACAGACAGCAAAATCTCTAAACATTGCTTCACTAGAAATATTAGACCAAAAGCCAGTCATCTAAAACTTTAGACACAATTTTACAAAAGATTTAAGACCGAAAGCCACTGATGTAAATCTTTAGACGCTGCTTCACTAGAGATTTAACACCAAAGGTCAATCATAGAAATCTCTAGAGACTGCTTCAGTATCGATTTTAGTACAAAGGTCTGTCATCTAAATCTTTAGATAGTATTTCACTAGAGATTTAAAGCCAAAGGACAGTGATCATATTTTTAGACACTGAATCACTAGAGATTTTAGACCGAAGGCCAGTAATCTAAATCTTTAGACACAATTTCACAAGAGATTATAGGCCGAACTCCAGTGATCTAAATCTCTAGATACTGCTTCACGAGAGATTTAAGACAGAAGGCCAGTGCTTTACTAGAGATATAAGCTCAAAGGCAGGGATCTAATTCTTTAGGCGGTGCTTCGCAAGAGATTTTGGACCAAAGGCCAGTAATCTAAACCTTTAGACACAATTTCAGAAGAGATCTGAGTCCGAAGGCCAGTGATCTAAGCTTCTAGTCACTGCTTCACAAGAGATAATAGACCGAAGTCCATTGATCTGAATCTTTAGACACAGCTTCAGTAATGATTTTAGACCAAAGGCCAGCGGTCTAAATCTTTAGACACAGTTTCACTAAAGATTTTATACCTAAGACCAGCGACCTAGAGATTTAGACATTGTTTCAATTAATATTTTAGACCAAAGGCCAGCTATCCAATTCTTTAGAAACAGCTTTAATAGAGATTTAGACACAAGGCCAGGAAACTAAACCTTTAAACACAGTTTTGATAAAGATTCTAGACGCAAGCCCAGTGATCTAAATCTTAAGACACAGTTTCAAAAATTTTAGACGAAAGGCAAGAGGTCTAAATCTTTAGACTCAGTATCACTAAGGATTTTAGACCCAAGGCCAGCGATCTGAATCTTTAGAGAGTGTCACTAAAGATTTTAGATTTAAGGCTAGTGATCTAATTCTTTAGACACAATATCAATAAAGATTTTAGTCCCAAGGCCAGGGATCTAAGTCTCTAGACAACATTTTATTAAAGATTTTAGACGCAAGACCAGAGATTTAAATCGTTAGACATAGACTGAATAAAGAATGTAGGCCGAATGTCAGCGGTCTGAATCTTTTGACTCAATATCAATAGATTTTAGCCCCAGGCCAGCGATCTGAATTTTTAGGCATAGTGTCATTAAAGATTTTAGATCCATGGCTAGTGAGCTAAACCTTTGGTCATAGATTCGATGAAGATTTTAGCTCCAAGGCTAATGAAGAAAGAGATTCGCGAAAGATCTTAAACCGGAGAGCAGTGATCTTTAGAGAGATTCAATAAAAATTTCAGACAAAAGGCCAGTGATCTAAATCTTTAGACAGTTTTAATAAAAATTTAGACCGATGGCCAGTGATCTAAATCTTTAGTGACATTTTCAACAAAGATTTTAGATCCAAGGCCAGTGAGAGAAATCATTAGACACAATTTCAATAAAAAATTTATAGCCAAGGCTAGTGATCAAAATCTTTAGATACAGTTTTCACAGGGCTTTCAAAACCAAGGCAAGGGATCTGAATCTTTAGACACAGTTTCAATAAAGAGTTTAGACCCAAAGCCAATGATCTAAATCTTTGGACACAGTTTCAATAAGAATTTTAGACTGAAGGTCAGCGACCTAAATCTTTAGACACAGCTTCAATAAAGATTTTAGACCTGAGGCCAACTGGCTAAATCTTTAAACACAGTTTCAATCAAGATTTTACAGTGAAGGCCAGCGATCTGAATCTTTGGACAGTAATTCACTAAGGATTTTAGAACAAATGCCAGTGACCTAATCTTTAGACACTATTTTAATAAATATTTTAGCCAAGACCAGCAATCTAAGTCTTTAGACACAGACTTAGTAAAGAGTTTAGACTGGAGGTCACCGATTTGAATCGTTGGACAGTTTCACTAAAGATTTTAGATCTAAAACCAATGATCAATATGTTTAGACAGTTTCAATAAAGATTTTAGATCCAAGGTCAGTGATCTAAATCTTTAGACAGAGTTAAACTATAGACCTTAGATGCAATGTCAGTGATTTAACTCTTTAGACACAGATTCACTAAGGATTTTAGCCCCAAGGCCAGGCATCTAAATGTTTAGACACAGTTTCAATAAAGATTTTAGAACGAAGGCCAGCGATCTAAATCTTTGGACACAGTGTCACAAACAATTTTAGACCGAAGGCCAGTAATAGAAATCTTTAGACATGGTTTCAATAATGACTTTATATCAAAAGGCAGCGATCAAAATCTTTATGCACAGCTTCAGTTAGGATTTTAGAGCCAGGAAAGTGATTTAAATCCTAAGACACAGTTTCAATAAAGATTTTAGACCAAAAGCCAGAGATGTAAATCTTCAGACACAGTTTCACTAAGGATTTTTGGTTCAAGGCCAGTGATCTAAGTCTTTAAGCACTGGGTTACTAAAGACATTAGACTTAAGGCGAGCGATCTAAATCTTTAGACATAGTTTCAATAAAGATTTTAGATCAAAGGCCAGCGATCGAAATCTTTAGACACAGTTTCTATAAAGATTTTAGACCCAAGGCCAGTGATTGAAATCTTTAGACACAGGGTCACTAAAGATTTTAGACCAAAAGCCAGTGATGTAAGTCCTTAGACAAAGTTTCAATAAAGATTTTAGATCAAAGGCCAGTGATCAAAATCTTTATCCACAATTTCAATAAAGATTTTAAACCAAGGCCAACGATCTAAAACTTTAGCCACGGTTTCTATAAATCTTTACACGCAGGGTCACTAATAATTTTAGACCAAAAAGCAATGAAATAAATATTTAGATATAATTTCAATAAAGATTTTCGACTGGAGGTCCGGTGATCTTAATATTTAGACAGTTTCTGTAGGGATTTCAGACCCAAGGCCAGAGATGCAGATCTTTACATTAAGTTACAATAAGGATTTTAGACCAAAAGCCAGTGTCTAAATCTTTAAGCACTGGGTTACTAAAGACATTAGACTTAAGGCGAGTGATCTAAATCTTTAGACATAGTTTCAATAAAGATTTTAGACTCAAGGCCAGCAATCGAAATCTTTAGATACAGTTTCTATAAAGATTTTAGACCCAAGGCCAGTGAACAAAATCTTTAGACACAGGGTCACTAAAGATTTTAGACCAAAAGCCAGTGATGTAAGTCTTTCGACATAGTTTCAGTAAAAATTTTCGACCGAATGCCAAGTGATCTCAATATTTAGACACAGTTACAGTAAGGATTTTAACCCAAGGCCAGTGATGTAATTCTTTACATAATGCTACAATAAGGATTTCAGAACAAAGCCAGTTATCTAATCATTAAACACAGTTCCAAGTAATATTTTAGACTGAATACCAGCGATATGAATGTTGAGACACAGTTTCACCGCATATTTTCGACCATAGGCCCAATAATCTATATCTTTAGAAACAGCCTAAAATTTTAGTCTGAAGCCCTGTGATCAAAATCTTTAGACACAGATTCAGTGAAGATTTTTAGACTCAAGGCCAGGTATGTAAATCTTGAGAAACAATTTCAATAAAGATTTTCGACCATAGGTCCAGTGATCTAAATCTTTAGACACAGGATCTAATAAGATTTTAGATCGAAGGACCGTGATCTAAATCTTTAGACACAGGATCTAATAGGATTTTAGATCGAAGGACAGTGATCTAAATCTTTAGACACAGTATCTAATAGGATTTTAGATCGAAGGACAGTGATCTAAATCTTTAGACACAGGATCTAATAAGATTTTAGATCAAAGGACAGTGATCTAAATCTTTAGACACAGGATCTAATAAGATTTTAGATCGAAGGACAGTGATCTAAATCTTTAGACACAGGATCTAATAAGATTTTAGATCGAAGGACAGTGATCTAAATCTTTAGACACAGGATCTAATAAGATTTTAGATCGAAGGACAGTGATCTAAATCTTTAGACACAGGATCTAATAAGATTTTAGATCGAAAGACAGTGATCTATATCTTTAGACACAGGATCTAATAAGATTTTAGATCGAAGGACAGTGATCTAAATCTTTAGACACAGGATCTAATAGGATTTTAGATCGAAGGACAGTGATCTAAATCTTTAGACACAGGATCTAATAAGATTAAAGATCGAAGGACAGTGATCTAAATCTTTAGACACAGGATCTAATAAGATTTTAGATCGAAGGACAGTGATCTAACTCTTTAGACACAGGATCTAATAGGATTTTAGATCGAAGGACAGTGATCTAAATCTTTAGACACAGGATCTAATAAGATTTTAGATCAAAGGACAGTGATCTAAATCTTTAGACACAGGATCTAATAAGATTTTAGATCGAAGGACAGTGATCTAAATCTTTAGACACAGGATCTAATAAGATTTTAGATCGAAAGACAGTGATCTAAATCTTTCGATACATTTTAAATAAAGATTTTAGAACAAGTCTAGTAAAGAGTTTAGTTTGGAGGTCCCTGATTTGAATCTTTGGACAGTTTCACAAAGCAGTTTAGACCCAAAAGCAGCGAACTAAATGTTTAGACACAGGTTGAATATAGATTTTAGACGGAAGGCCAGTGATCTGAATCTTTGGACATAGTTTCGCGAAGCAATTTAGCCTAAAGGCCGGAGGTCTAAATCTTTGGAGATAGTTTCAATACAGATTTTAAACTGAAGGCCAGTGATCTAAATCTTTAAAGCCATTTTCAATAATGATTTTAGACCGAAGACCAGGGAACAAAATGTTTAGACACAGTTTCAATAAAGATTTGAGACCCATGAAAAGTAGTGTGCATACCAACCACATGGTTCTGGGTTCAGTCCCACTGTGTGACACCTTGAGCAAGTGTCTTCTACTATAGCCTCGGGCCGACCAAAGCCTTGTGAGTGGATTTGGTAGACGGAAACTGATTCTTTAGATGCAGTTTCACTAAGGATTTAAATCCGCCGTCAGCAATCTAAATCTTTAAACAGAGTTACACAATAGACCTTAGGCACAAAGTCATTGATTTAAGTCTTTAGACACTGTTTCACCAAGGATTTTAGACCCAAGGCCAGTGATCTAAATATTTAGACACGGTATCAAAAAAGATTTTAGAACGAAGGCCAGTGATCTAAATCTTTGGACGCAGTGTCACTAAAGATTTTAGACTGAAGGTGAGCGATCTAAATCTTTAGTCAGTTTCAACAAAGATTTTAGACCCAAGGCCAGTGATCTAAATCTTTAGACTCAGGGTTACTAAGAATTTTAGGCTGAAGGCCAGCGATTTAAATCTTTAGATACAGTTCCAATAAAGATTTTAGACCGAACGCCAGTAATATAAATCTTTAGACATTGTTTTAATAATGATTTTAGATGAAAAGCTAGTGATCAAAATCTTTAGACAAAGTGTGGATTTTACACCTAAGGCAAGCATTATAAATCGTTAGAAAAAGTTTCACTAACAATTTTAGAGTGAATGTCAGTGATCTAGCTCTTTAAACACAGATTCAGTAAGGATTTTAGACCCAGGGCCAGTGTTATCTAAATCTTTAGAAACAGTTTCAACAAAAATTTTACACCCAACGCCAGTGTTCTAAACCTTTATTCAGAGTTTCAATAAAGATTTTAGACCAAAGGCCAGCGATCAAAATCTCTAGATACTGTTTAAATAAAGATTTTAGACCAAAGGCTGGCGATCTGAAACTTTAGATATAGTTTCAATAAAGATCTTAGACTAAAAGCCAGCGATCTAAATCTTGAGACACATTTTCACTAAGAATTTTCGCTCAAGGGCAGTGATCTAACACTTTAGACACTGGGTTATTAAAGATATTAGACTTAAGGTGAGCGATCTAAATCTTTATCCACAATTTCAATAAAGATTTTAGACACGAGGCCAGTGATCTAAATCTTTAAACACTGTTTCAAAAAAGCTTTTAGACAGAAGGCCAGTAATCCAAATCTTCAGACATAGTTTCAATAAGTATCTTAGACCAAAAGTCAGTAATCAAGATATTTAGACACAGTGACAGCAAGGATTTTAGACCCAAGAAAGTGATCTAAATCGGAAGACACATTTTCAATAAAGATATTAAGGCAAGTGATATAAATCTTTAGGCACAGTTTCAAATTAGCTTTTAGACCAAAGTTCTGTGGTCTAAATCTTTAGATAAAGTGTCACTATTGATTCCAGACCCAAGGCAAGCAATCTAAATCTTTAGAAACTGTTTCACTAACGATTTTAGACCAAGGGTCAGTGATCTGAATCATAAGACACCGTTTCAATAAAGATTTCAAACTGAAGGCCAGCGATCAAAATCTGTAGACACTGTTTTTTCAAAAAAGATTTTAGACCAAACGCTAGTGGTCTAAATCTTTAGACAAAGTGTCACTATTGATTTCAGATCCAAGGCAAGCAATCTAAATCTTTAGAAACTGTTTCACTAACGATTTTAGACCAAGGGTCAGTGATCTGAATCTTAAGACACCATTTCAATAAAGATTTCAAACTGAAGGCCAGCGATCAAAATCTGTAGTCACTGTTTTTTCAAAAAAGATTTTAGACCAAACGCTAGTAGTCTAAATCTTTATACACAGTCTCACCAAGGATTTTAGACCCAAGGCAAGTCATCTTAACTTTTAGAAAAATTTTCACTAAAGATTTTAGACCCAAGGCCAGCGATCTAAATCTTTGGACACAGATTTAATAAAGACTTTCAACCAAAAGCCAGTCATCTGAATATTTAGACACAGTTTCAATAAAGATTTTAGACCCAAGGCCAGAGACCTAAATCTTTATCCACAGTTTCAAAGGAGATCTTAGACTGATGGAGAGCAATGTAAATCTTTAGACACAGCTTCACTAAATATTGTAGACTGGAAGCTAGTGATCAAAATCTGTAGACAAAGTATCACTAAGGATTTTAGACCCAAAGGAAGAAATTTCAATCCTCAGAAATAGTTTCAGTAAAGATTTTAGACCCAACACCAGCAACATAAATCTTTAGACACATTTTCAGTAAGGACTTCTGCCCCAAAGCCATTGATCTAAATCTTTAAACACAGTCTCGACAAAGATTTTACACCGAAAGCCACTGATATAAATCTTTATCCACAGATTCAATAAAGATTTTAAACTGAAGGCCAGTGATCTAAATCTTTAGACACAATTTTTTAAATAAGACTTTTGACCGAAGGCCAGTGGTCTAAATCTTTAGACAAAGTGTCGCTAAGGATCCTAGAGACAATACATGTCGTCTAAATCTTTAGACACATTTTCAATAAAGACTTACGACAGCGATCCAAATTTTCAGACACAGTTTCGCTCACGATTTTAAACCTAAGGCCAGTGATCTAAATCTTTAGACACAGGGTTGCAAAAGCTTTTGGACTGAAGGCAAGTGATTTAAATCATAAGACAAGGTTTCACTGAAGATTTTATCCCTAAATCCAGTGATCTAAATCTTCAGACACAGTTTCACTCACGATTTTAGACCCTAGGCCAGTGATCTAAATCTTTAGATACAGTTTCAATAAAGATTTTCGTCTCAAGGCCAGCAATCTAAATTGTTAGACACAGTTTCAATAAAAATTTTAGAATAATGGCCAGCGATCATAAATCTTTAGACAAAGTTTCAGTAAGGATATTAGATCCCAGAACGTGATCTAAATCTTTATCCACAGTTTCAATAAAGATTTTAAACTGAAGGCCAGTGATCAAATCATTTACACAAATTTTTTAAA
Organism: Octopus sinensis; assembly: GCF_006345805.1. Taxonomy (NCBI): domain Eukaryota; kingdom Metazoa; phylum Mollusca; class Cephalopoda; order Octopoda; family Octopodidae; genus Octopus; species Octopus sinensis. The sequence goes on from NC_043022.1 coordinate 24,958,771, forward strand.
AAAGATTTTAGACCGAAGGCCGGTGGTATAAATCTTTAGACAAAGTGTCAGTAAGGATTTTAGATCCAGGGTTAGTAATCCAACACTTTAGGCACAGATTCAGTTAGGATTTTAGACTCAAAGCCAGTGACTTAAATGTTTGTGCATAGTTTCAATAAAGATTTTACACCTAGGGCCAGTGATCTAAATCTTTACACATAGTCTCACTAAAGATTTTATGCTTAAAAGGAAGCAGTCCAAATCTTTACAAACAGTTTCGCTAAAATTTTTTGACCCAAGGCCAGCAACTTAAATCTTTTGACACATTTACAGTAAGGATTTTAACCCGAAGGCCAGTGATCGAAATCTTCATACAGCTTTGACAGAGGTTTTACACCGAAAGGCAGCGATCTAGATCTTTATCTACAGTTTCAATAAAAGATTTTAGACCGAAGGCCAGTGATCTAAATCTATAATTGCTGTTTAAATAAAGATTTTAGACCGAAAGCTGTGATCTAATTCTATATGCAGAGATTCAATATAGATTTTAGACCAAAGGCCAGCAATCTAAATCATTAAACACAGTTTCAATAAAGATCTCAAACCAAAGGCCAGTAATCTAAATCTTTAGACATAGTTTCTATAATGATTTTACCCCAAAAGCCAGCTATGTATATCTTTAGACACAGTTTCAGTAAGAAGTTTAGATCCAAGCAAGTGATGTAAATCTTAAGATACAGTTTCAATGAAGATTTTAGACCCAAGGCCAGTCAGCTTAATCTTTATCCACAGTTTCAAAAGAGATCTTCGACTGATGGACAGCGATGTAAATCTTTTAGACACAGCTTCATTAAATATTTTAGACCGAAGGCCAGTAATCAAAATCTGTAGACAAAGTCTAACTAAGGATTTTAGACCCAAAGGAAGAAAATTCAATCTTCAGAAACAGCTTCACTAACGATTTTAGACTCAATGCCAGCAACTTAAGTCTTTAGATACATTTTCAGTAAAGACTTTAGCCCCAAGGCCATTGATCTAAATCTTTAAACACAGTTTCAACAAAGATTTTACACCGAAACCCAGTGATCTAAATCGTTATCTACAGATTCAATAAAGATTTTGAACTGAAGGCCAGTGATCTAAATCTTTAGACACAATTTTAAAAATAAGACTTTTGACCGAAGGCCAGTGGTCTAAATTTTAGACAAAGTGTCACTAAGGATCCTAGAGACAATACACATCATCTAAATCTTTAAAAAGTGTGCCACTCAAGATTTTGCACCCAGGGTCAGTTATCCAACTCATTAGAGACAGATTCAGTAAGGGTTTTAGACATAAAGCCAGCAACCTAAATCTTTAGTTACAGATTTAGTAAGGCTTTTAGACCCAAGAAAATGGTCAATCTGTTAAGGCACAGTTTCACATAATATTTTAGACCGAAGGCCAGTGATATAAATCTTTAAACAAAATCTCACTAAGGATTTTAGACCCAAAGGAAGAAATGTAAATCTTTAAACATATTTTCAGTAAGGATTTTGGCCCCTAGGCCAGTGATCTAAATCTTTAGTTACAGATTTAGTAAGGCTTTTAGACCCAAGAAAATGGTCAATGTGTTAAGGCACAGTTTCACATAAGATTTTAGACCGAAGGCCAGTGATCTAAATCTTTAAACAAAATCTCACTAAGGATTTTAGACCCAAAGGAAGAAATGTAAATCTTTAAACACATTTTCAGTAAGTATTTTGGCCCCTAGGCCAGTGATCTAAATCTTTAGACACAGTTTCAATAAAGACTTACGACAGCAATCTAAATTTTCAGACACAGTTTCGCTCACGATTTTAGACCAGTGATCTAAATCTTTAGACACAGGGTTGCAAAAGCTTTTGGACTGAAGGCAAGTGATTTAAATCATAAGACAAAGTTTCACTAAAGATTTTAGTCATAAATCCAGTAATCTAAATCTTCAGACACAGTTTCACTCACGATTTTAGACCCTAGGCCAGCGATCTATATCGTTAGACACAGTTTCAATAAAAATTTTAGAATGATGGCTAGCAATCATAAATCTTTAGACAAAGTTTCAGTAAGGATGTTAGATCCCAGAATGTGATCTAAATCTTAAGAAAAAGTTTCAATAAAGATTTTAAACTGAAGGCCAGTGATCAAATCATTTAGACAAATTTTTTTAAAAAAGATTTTAGACCGAAGACCAGTGGTATAAATCTTTAGACAAAGTATCAGTGAGGATTTTAGACCCAGGGTTAGTAATCCAACACTTTAGGCACAGATTCAGTAAGGATTTTAGACCCAAAGCCAGTGACTTAAATGTTTGTGCATAGTTTCAATAAAGATTTTACACCGAGGGCCAGGGATCTAAATTTTTACACAAAGTCTCACTAAAGATTTATAGACTTAAAAGGAAGCAGTCCAAATCTTTACAAACAGTTTCGCTAAAATTTTTTGACCCAAGGCCAGCAACTTAAATTTTTGATACATTTACAGTAAGGATTTTAACCCGAAGGCTAGTGATCAAAATCTTTATACAGCTTTGACAAAGGTTTTACACGAAAAGCAGTGATCTAGATCTTTATCTACAGTTTCAATAAAGATTTTAGACTCAAGGCCAGCGATCTAAATCTATAATTGCCGTTTAAATAAAGATTTTAGACCGAAAGCCGGTGATCTAAATCTATATGCAGAGATTCAATAAAGCTTTTAGAGCCAAGGCCAGCGATCTAAATCATAGTTTCAATGAAGATTTTAACCTGATGGCCGGTGGTTTAAATATTTAGACAAAATTTTATGAAGGACTTTAGACTTTAGAAACAGTGTCACTTAAGATTTTAAACCCGGGGTCAGTGGTTCAACTCTTTAGACACAGATTCAGTTAGGATTTTAGATCCAAAGCCCATGACATAAATCTTTAGACACAGTTTTAGTAAGGGGTTTAGGCCCAAGAAAGTGAGTTAAATCTTTAGACACAGTTTCAAGAAAGATTTTAGACTCAAGGCCGGTGATCTAAATCTTTATCCACAATTTCGAATTACATCTTAGACTGAAGGCCAGTGATCTAAATCGTTAGACACAGCTGCACTAAATATTTTAGACCGAAGGCCAGTGATTTAAATCTTTATTCATAGTTTCAAATGAGATCTTTGACTGATGACTAGCGATCTAAATCTTTAGATACAACTTCACTATAATTTTTAGACCGAAGAGCAACGATCTAAATCTTTAGGACAAAGTATCACTCAGAATTTGAGGCACAAAGGAAGCAATCTAGATCTTTAGACACATTTTCAGTAATGATTTTAGACCCTAGGTCAGTGATCTAAATCTTTAGACACAGTTTCAACAAAAATTTTACACCAAAAGCCAGTGATCTAAATCGTTACCCTCAGATTCAATAAAGATTTTAGACCGAAGGCCACTGCTCTAGATCTTTATACACATTTTCAATAAAGACTTACGACAGCAATCTAAATCTTCAGGCACAGTTTCACTCACGATTTTAGACCCTAGGCCAGTGATCTAAATCTTTAGACACAGGGTTGCAAAAGCTTTTGGACTGAATGCGAATGATTTATATCATGACAGTTTCACTAAAGATTTTAGCCCTAAATCTAGTGATCTAAATCGTTAGACACAGTTTCAGTAAAGATTTTAGAATTAAGGCCAGCGATCTAAATCTTTAGATACAGTTTCAATAAAGATTTTCATCTCATGGCCAGCGATCTAAATCGTTAGATACAGTTTCAGTAAAAATTTTAGAATGATGCCCAGCGATCTAAATATTTAAAGTGCTTTGGTTGTATTTATTACATGAGGCATGTGATCGAAGCATTTAGACACTGTTTCACAAGAGTTGAAGTATTAAGACACTCTCTCAAAGATCGTAAGTTTATTAATCTAAATATTTATAAATAAAGTTTGAATTTGGCTTCCAAAATTCTTGACTTCCAAGATTCTTCTCGTTCGTTGAAACAAATCTTGTTGTATCTTGGGAGGGTCATTACACCAATAAAAATTTGAGTAAACACAAGCACTGGTTCAATAGCAGATCTATATTTTACCAACTAACTATTCGATGGCTTGTTTAATGTGTTGAGTGAACAATCAACTGATTGTTAGATTTTCTCTATCAGAGTCCTTTCATTGCTATTCGCCACCTCATCAATGAGATACCCTCTCATCCTTCAGGGTCTGCTTTGAGTCTCTCTGAGTAATATATTTCTTTACTACCCACAAGGGGCTAAACACTGAGGAGACAAACAAGGAGAGACAAATGGATTAAGTCGATTACATCGACCCCAGTGGGTAACTGATACTTAATTTATCGACCACGAAAGGATGAAAGGCAAAGTCGACATCGGCTGAATTTGAACCCAGAACGTAACAGCAGACAAAATACGGCTACGTATTTTGCCCAGCGTGCTAACGTTTCTGCCAGCTCGGTGTCTATGTGTGTGTGTGTATGTATGTATGGATGGATGCATGTCTGCCCGTCTGTATGTATGTATGCATTTATGTATGTACGTATGTACCTATGTAAACGTTTGTTTACTTATGTGTGTGCATTCTATTGTGTGTGCATATGCATGTGTATATGCTGTAATCGGTTGCTTGAATAGTTAAATGTCTGTGTGTGTGTGTGTCTCTGCATGAGTGCATTCTTGTGTGTGTGTGTGTGCATCTGTATGTGTGCACGCGCATGCTTTCGCATATGTGTGTGCATGTCTGTGATGTAGTCCATCGTTTTATGCTTAGGTAAGAGTCTATGTGCATGCGTGTATGCACTTTTGTGTGCGTGTGTGTTCCCACATATGTGTGTATGTACGCGCATGCATGTGTGTGTGTTTGTGCATGTAAGTGTGTATGTTCACGTGTGCATGTGTGTGTGCGTGCATCTGGTTGTGTGTGTGTTTTCGTATGTGTATGCGTGTGCTTGAATGTGTATGGTTGTGTACTGGAACTGTTCATAATTATATGTATTTATCTTGACGGATTTCCGTGTTTCCTGCTGTCCTTCTAATGCTACCCTATACATACCTATAAAGAATCTTACTTTCTATTTGTGTCTTATGGTTCGTGATCTTTATAATTACGCGCATTCTCTCAACGGATTAGTCTTAAGGTTAGTAACATAAGCGATACGAAAGCTTTTTGGGATTTGTGCCGGTGGCACGTAAAAAGCACCATCTGATTGTGGCTGTTGCTAGCCTCATCTGGCCCCCGTGACGGTGGCACATAAAAAGCACCCACTACACTCACGGAGTGGTTGGTGTTAGGAAGGGCATCAAGCTGTAGAAACACTGCCAGATCAGACTGGGCCTGGCGCAGCCTTCTGGCTTCCCAGACCCCAGTTGAACTGTCCAACCCATGCTAGCATGGAAAACGAACGTTAAACGATGATGATGATGATGATGAAATCTTCAAGCGCAATCTCACTAAGGATTTGAAATTTAAAGCCCCTGATTGAAGGATTTAGACATGGTATCACTAGATATTTGAGGCCTCGCGCCTGTGATCTTAATTTCTGAGTTTCACAAGGGTTTGAGAATTGAAGGCAATGGTCTTTAGACATATTCTGATTAGAGATATGAGGTTTTAGGCTTTTGATCTTAGTACTTAGATGCAGCCTAATTCACTCTCACGATAGAGATTTGAAGCCATAGAAGTATAAGGGTAGGTAATGCCATTTTGTTTTGGACAGGTATAATTACCAACACAGGAACATGTATCATACATCAAAAGGAAGCTGGTCCTCTGTGGATCACATCCCTACTTTTCAATATAGTCACTGTTTCTCTCAATAGCAATATTCCACCTTCGAATGAGAGCATGTATCCCTGCCCCGTAAAATTCTGTTGACTGTTCTTTGAGCCACTTCTTCACTATAGTTCTCACTTCTTCGTCACTGGACTATCATCTCTTAGGCCCCATGAAAGAGGGTTTGAGAGGCAAACATTATTCCAGTATGTATGTATGTATGCAAGTACATACGTACATACTTATGTATGTATGTATGTATGTATGTATGTATGTATGTATGTATGTATATGTGTATGCTGGCGTGGCTATGTGGTAAGAAGTTTGCTTCCCAACCACATGGTTCGGGTTCAGTCCCGCTGTGTGATACTTAGAGCAAGTGTCTTCTTATACTGCCTCTAGACTGACCAAATCCTTGTGAGTTGATTTGGTAGACGGAAACTGAAAGAAACCCATCGTATATATGTATGTATATATATAACACGAAAATAAGTATATGTATTGATGGAAAACCTCTATAAATGGCTGATGATTGCTCAACATTTTAAAACTGTTGTAATACTTACAATGTTTAATAAAATGATGTAGCGTGAAACGATTGTACCAAATTACCGAAGATATTCTTGTGTCTTATTTTGATATATATATATATATATATATATGTACGTACACAGACACAGACATACATATGTGTGTGTATGTGTGTGTGAGTGTGCGCATGCGCATGCATGATTAGCTAAAGACTCAAACAAACAAACGATACAAGAAAAACAAAAGCTATATTTGAAGACTTGTCTCTCAATGTTTAACAATTTGCTAATCTCCTCGGGTATGGCTCTCCTCTGAGGGTACATCCACATTCATATTCAACGTGGTGCTGCTCTTTTTCGACATTTTTCTATAAATTCCATGCACTCCTTCGACAAGAGCATTTTCTATTAAATATTCCTGTCTTTTGTGCCAAACGCTTTGTGTTGTTTCGCGTACACAGAAATCCATTTTATATGCAAAAACGAGGCAGAAACATTATTGGCGATCGATCTGTAACAACCTTACGCCACTGTCTTTCTTATCCTGCCAGCCACATAATTATTTTCTCAGCAGTCAGTAACTTCTCTGGTTTCTACAGAGCAAATGGGGCTTTAATTCATTAAAAGCTCCTGGAATTTCATAAAATGGAAGGAATGTCAACGTAGACAAATGACACATTTTTTTCTTTTTTTCAACTGAAGTTTCCGTTGCTGCCATAACACGTTGCCAATCCTCTCATCTGAATTTTCCGCCAAATGCATTGGAATAAAAAGAAAAAAAAAAAAGAGAAAGAAACAATGACAGAAAGAAAAAGAAGAAAAGAAAGAAGGAAAAATATTGTTAAGATATTGAAATTCCCATTTAGAATATTTGATCGCATGCAATTCCAAGTCTGTCATTATGGTTTTGGGATACAGTTGCAATCCTTTTCTTGTGTTAATCCTACAAATCTTCAAATAAGCATTTATAAAGTACTTCGCTTTGTCCACTTGTTAATACTTAAATGAAAGTAATAAATTCTAAAATGTTCAGATCCAACAGGGACATAAATTGTATAAAGTTGATAAAATATAGTGGGAACAGTTTTTAAAGTGCCATCCATTATCGAAAGTAAACCATGCGCTAATTCCTGTATGTTAGATTTTCGGGTTGATTATAAGACGTCTTCGACATTCAGCCCCTTAGCAATAAATTCACTATTTGATGTGTTACAATAACACTAGAAGAAACACCATAGCAACAAGTGTTTTTGGTTCAGGGGATGGTTCGGCTTCTTCAGTTCTATTTATACGTAACTCTTTGAAGGTAGGTATGACGCTATGGAGTCATTCAACATGGGCATATGGTGTGTGGTTAAGATAGCAGGCTACTAACCCTAAGATTCCGAGTTCGATTCCAAGTAGTGACCTGAACAACAACAACAACAACAACAATAATAATAAGGTCATGCACTGTTAATGTTGATATGAGATCACCATGTCGTGCACATATAGTTGTGATGCATGTGCCTGGTGTACCCTTATCAGAAGGGTAGTCATGATGGGTATACTGGGCTTCGTATATTTTACCCCAGTGTCACTTTGATGGCATGTACTGCTCTCTCACTCAACAAGAAGGAAGAAGAAGAAGAAGAAGAAGAAGAAGAAGAAGAAGAAAATAATAATAATAATATAATAATAATAATAATAATAATAATAATTAATAATAATAATAATCATGATGATAATAAATAATAATAATAACATCGAAAAATACCTTAGGAATGGGAACCCAGGTTCGAAATTTTCCCAAGCCACCTAAAGAAGGCCGGAGGGTATATCAACTGAAACGTGTTAACAACAAACAAGATGAGGACAAATATCCGTTGAATGTAAATAATATAAATAATGTAAATAATGCTCATAATTCCTCATCTATTAGATATAGAACTGTACTACGTATATGCTTGTTATTTTGGAAGGCAGACTTCATGCATTTTTTTTGCCTGTAATTTTGTTTCGTTTACACCTGGGATTCTCAACTGGGGTCCATATGATCATATGACCATATGACCCTTTGTCGTTAAAATTTATGTGTAATAACTTGGTTATACTTTTACAATTCTTTTATTCTTTTATTTGTTTCAGTCATTTGACTGCGGCCATGCTGGGGCACCACCTTTAGTCGAGCAAATCGCCCCCAGGACATATTCTTTGTAAGCCTAGTACTTATTCTATCGGATCTCTTTTGCCAAACTGCTAAGTTGTGAGGATGTAAACACACCAACATCGGTTGTGAAGTGATGGGGGACAGACACACATATATATACAGATATACGACAGGTTTATTTCAGTTTCCACCTACCAAATCCACTCACAAGGCTTTGCTCGCCCCGAGGCTATAGTAGAAAACACTTGCCCAAGGTGCTACGCAGTGGAACTGAACCCGAGACCATGTGGTTGATAAGCAAGCTTCTTACTACACATCCACACCTGCGTCTAATATTAAAATTTTTTTTATACAATCTTGTATTATAAAAGAGAAGCTGATCTCCGTCTACCTGTCCGTAACAGAGAGAGGGAAGGAGAGGAGAAAAGTTGTTGAGAGAGAAATACAGTGAGAGAGAGATTAAGAGAGAAAGAGAGAGAGAGAGAAAAGAGAGGGAGAGAGGGAGAGAGACAGAGTGTGCGCATGAAAGATGGAGAAATAGGTAGTGTTGTCACCTTAGTAACAAATAAGTTTTAATGCAACTTGTGAGAATTTTAAGTGCAAGTCTGTCAACACAACGCAACACACACTTAAAAAAAGACTGTATGTATATACATATAGACATCGTAATACAAACTTTAGAAAAGACACAATTTTTTAAAGTACGTGCACGATTAACAAATAATTCTACTGGCAGTGTAGCGACAGACAAGACCTAGTTTCTAAGAATATCTAATTATAAAAATATAATGGAATGTTTTTCAACATGGAGCAGCTATGGGGGTCCAATCGAATAAAATATGAACCAAAGGGGGCCATAGAAAAAAAGTGGCTGAGTACCACTGGTCTGTACTATTTGAAACCGTCACTGCAGTTAATCTAGAAAGTGGTTGTGGTCTGAAAATTTTTCAAGCTTTTGCTGTCCATTTGATAGCCTGGTTAATATTCAGTCTCCACAATTAAGCAATTAAGCGATTTCCTGTTTTCGCAGCACCAATAATAATTAGCTTTTAAATTTAGATGTTTCATCATTAAATAGTCTCCTATCTTTAACTTACCGCAGTCATTTTTTTCTATGAGGGAAAATGTTCGTGGATTTCTTTCATTGTGTTGTAAGAGTGTGCAGTAAGAAAGATTTCTCAGCATAGTAAGTACATAGCTACCTACAAACATAATACATACATACTCTTTACACTTTGTTTCAGTCATTTGACAGCGGCCATGCTGGAGCACCGCATTTATAGTCGAGCAAATCGACCCCAGAGCTTATTCTTTGTAAGCCTAGTAAGTAGCTTGCTTACGTATATATGTATATACTAGCAGTATTGCCCAGCGTTGCTCGGGTTTGTAAGGGAAATAACTATATAAGCATTTTTAGAGAGTTACTTCCCTTATATAATAGCAAAAAAATACATTAAAAATGGGAAAAAATTATGGTAAATTTTTTTTAAATTGTAGACTCATCGTAGACGCACGCTAATACCCAGAAGGGCTCGATATAAATCATGACTATAAGATACCCGCTTTTGGTTAAACTGCACCGCAAAATGTGGGAGTAGTTAGGAATCTAAATAGTAAGAGACAGACACACAACTTCACTTTTATATATAAAGATATGTGTGTGCGTTTGTGTGTCTGTGCTTCTCCCCCTCCCAACATCGCTTGACAACCGATGCTGATGTGTTTACGTCCCCGTAACTTAGTGGTTCGGCAAAAGGAGATCCGATAGAATAAGTACAAGGCTTACAAAGAATAAGTCCTGGGGTCGATTTGCTCGACTAAAGGCGGTGCTCCAGCATGGCCACAGTCACGTGACTGAAACAAGTAAAAGAGAAAAAGAGAGTATATATATATATGTATATACTTTTATATATATATATATATATATATATTATATATGAAAACTCAAGTAAATACTTATTGTAAGGCATACGCAATGAGCTTGTGAAGCATCAGCCGACTCAGTTTAGTAACCAAATGTCTAAGAACAGCAAAAACGACAATAATAATAATGATAATAATAATAATAATAATAATGATAATAATAATAATAATAATAATTATTATTATTATTATCATTATTATTATTATCATCATTATTATTATTATTATTACTCTTTTACTCTTTTACTTGTTTCAGTCATTTGACTGCGGCCATGCTGGAGCACCACCTTTAGTCGAGCAAATCGACCCCGGGATTTATTCTTTGTAAGCCCAGTACTTATTCTATTGGTCTCTTTTGCCGAACTGCTAAGTGACGGGGACGTAAACACACCAGCATCGGTTGTCAAGCAATGCTAGGGGGACACACAAACACACACACACACATATATATATATACATATATACGACAGGCTTCTTTCAGTTTCCGTCTACCAAATCCACTCACAAGGCATTGGTTGGCCCGGGGCTATAGCAGAGACACTTGCCCAAGATGCCACGCAGTGGGACTGAACCCGGAACCATGTGGTTGGTTAGCAAGCTACTTACCACACAGCCACACCTGCGCCTATCATCATTATTATTATTATCATTATTATTATTATCGTTATTATTATTATCATTATCATTATTATTATTATTATCATTATTATTATTATAATCATTATTATTATTATTATCATTATCATTATCATTATTATTATTATTATTATGACAAATAAAATAAAATATAATAAAAAAAAAAGTAAAAGTAGCAAAGCTGTGAACAAGTACTACAAGGTGTTATGCTGTAAGGAAGGAACAAAGAAAAGAATTCAGCATTTGTAGCAGAAAAAAACAGAAAAAGAAATTTACGTGAACAGAATGTTGTTCATCTTATCTGAAATAATATAAACGGTGAGCGGGAATTAACTGGATGGAGCAGAAGTGTGCACAATGATGCGATGCCATGAAAGAGTGAAGTTTGGGGGACATAAGGTGTGGGTGTGTGTGGTGGGACAGGTTTATGCGTTTGTGAGTGTAAGTGTGAGTGTGAGCATTATAAGGGAGGGATTCACTGCACACTTTCCAGACTTTAGTGTTTGGTATTAATGATAATGCTGTCTTCGAGATTATGACTGGTAGTCATTTATACCCGCAACCACATATATGCATACATCCAAACAACCCCACAGACATATATGTGCTTGCATGCATACATACATACATACATACATATATATATAATTATTATTATTTGATGGAATATAAATCCAAACTCACAGGGAAAAAATTCAAGTTAGAAATACTAAATCAAATTTCACACAATATAATATATATATAAAAAATTAGAAAAAAACCCCACCTTCTATCAATTCAAAATGAACAATTAAATTACACCATCTAGAAAATTACATGTAGTAGAAATATTAAAATTAAAATAACAATAAAATATCAATGATTAAGTAAATTGCAAAAAAAGTAATAAAAATGTATATAATTGGTTGAATAACGACACATTTTATATATATATGTATAAGAATTTTTTGCGTAATGAGATAAAAAAAACCAAGGCTGTGTAGATATTAGAACATTTATTGATAGAAGGTCTTACAGCTGCTTCCAGGATATTTATTAATTATATCCCATCATCGGAGACGGTGTGAGAGGATGGCTAAGTTATAGTTAATTTAGATAGGATACAAAATAGAGAGTGAGGTGGATGAAAGAAAATAGATGTAAAATATGTATGGGTATTAAATTTGTAGATCCATTTTTTAGGCAGAATGGTATATATGTAAGATTCCAATACCTTATGAGTAAAATGCATGCATACATACATACATACATACATTACATACATACATACATACATACATGATGGCTGCAAATTCGTGTTCGAGTATTGCCATCGCCTGATCGAAAGTCCAACACATACGAAGGCTACGACCAGACACTTTCGTGATAAGTCTTACTCCTTTCAAGCGATGCCTGTGCATAATGATTTTTTTATAGTGGCGGAAAAGATTTGCACAAATCCAATCGCACTCTGAACATAGACAAAATAAACTTGAAAAGAACTTATCTAAGATGATGAATAAAAAAGTAATGCCATTTTGTTTAGGATAGATATAATTAACAACACAAGAATATGTATCATACATCAAGATGAAGCTGGTCCTCTGTGGAACACATCCCTACTTCTTAACATAGTCACCGTTTCTCTCAATAGCAATGTTCCACCTTCGAATGAGAGCATGTATACCTACCCTGTAAAATTCTGTTGACTGTTCTTTGAGTCACTTCTTCACTACAGTTTTCACTTCCTCGTCACTGGAATAATGTTTGCTTCTCAAACCCTCTTTCATGGGGCCGAAGAGATGGTAGTCCAGTGACAATGATAGTCCATTTAATTTTAATATATTGAATTGTAATTGTATGAACACCAAGAACTCCGTTGGCAATTGTCAAGTCAAAGAATTGGCTAACTCCGTTAATCTTCAGTTCAGGTTTAACAGCTAGCACATTTAATAATAGATTTCATCAACATATATACTAGTTTAGAATCAGAATAAGAAAGTCAACGCTATACTCGAATTTGGAAAAGAATAATACATCTGTTATATACAATGGAAAATTCTATTCTTTTTCAAAACTTTATAGAAGTATCAAAAGCTTTGTCACATTTGTACCACTGAATCCTATGAAATCGTGTTCTTCAACCGCCAACTGTTTAATTGACATCAAAATTAGTTACATCATGTAAAAATAGAATCTTCAAAATATGAAAATACTTTAAACCAATCATGAATCCAAAGAGCTAATGCTTCTCTAAGCACGCCACCCGCCTCCTCTATACATATCTATGAAATGTATTCACGTAACTCGTATTATTATCCATGAGTAAATAGATCAACTAAAAAGTATCTGATTTATTAAACATAATTACCAACTTTGCAGGTTCTAATAGTATCTGTAGCCGGAAAGGAAAATTTTATTAGCAATTACTATATCATGATATTAAGCATTGTTTCCAAGCACGCTAATGTTCTACCAGCATTCTGCATTCACAACTTTCATTCTTAGCCTTCAACAATTTTCCGATTAACTGTAATAGCTAATTATATATTACTGTAACTCCATATTCAGATCTTTAATATCTTCGAGTTAAATGTTCTTCGCATATTCCCTTATACACTGATTGCTTAAGATTTATGCTTCCATGTATAAATATAGGCATAACACGACTTTGGTCGTTTCGATTTACGTACTTTTCGAATTTATGTCATTTTTAAAGAAAAAATAAATTCAACTTCAGTTGATTTATCCGACTTTATATCGGTTTCAGAGAACATATTTAAAAGCATAAAATTAAAAGAAAACACTTAAAAACCAATACTGAAGTTGGTTAAATAAATGAAAAAATGTGTATAAGACACTTATTGAAACATATAAGCCAATAAGATTTAAAACAATGTTTCCAGCATGGCCGCAGTCTAATGATTGAAGCAAGTAACAAAAAAAAAAAGGTTAAAAAGAAAATATACATAGGAGTGGCTGTGTGGTAAGTAGCTTGTTTACCAACCACATGGTTCCGGGTTCAGTCCCACTGTGTGGCACCTTGGGCAAGTGTCTTCTGCTATAGCCTCGGGCCGACCAATGCCTTGTGAGTGGATTTGGTAGACGGAAACTGAAAGAAGCCCGTCGTATATATGTATATATATATATATATATAGATGTATGTGTGAGTGTTTGTCCTCCTAGCATTGCTTGACAACCGATGCTGGTGTGTTTATGTCCCCGTCACTTAGCGGTTCGGCAAAAGAGACCGATAGAATAAGTACTGGGCTTACAAAGAATAAGTCCCGGGGTCGATTTGCTCGACTAAAGGTGGTGCTCCAGCATGGCTGCAGTCAAATGACTGAAACAAGTAAAAGAGTAAAAGATATATATATAAATGGAGGCACATGATCTAGTGGTTAGAGCAGCGGACTCGCAGTCGAGGGATCGCGGGTTCGAATCTCAGACCGGCCAATGTGTGAGCTTATGAGCGAAACACCTCTCCGGCAGAAGGTAATGGTGAACTCCTGCTGACTCTTTTGCCACAACTTTCTCTCACTCTTTCCTCCTGTATCTTGCAGCTCACCTGCGACGGACCGGCGTCCCGTCCAGGTGGGGAACCTTTGCACCAAGGAAACCGAGAAACCGGCCCTAATGAGCCAGGTGTGACTCGAGAAGGAACAAACAAACATATATATATATATATATATATATATATATATATATATATATATATATATATATATACACACACACATACATACATATCTCTACATTGATATATACACGGACACGGGTTCACACATGCACACAGACTTACACACACACATATACATATACGCATGCATACACATCTACATATACACACATACATACATACATTCATACCAATCAACTAAATGCCTGATGCACAAAAGGGACAGAAATGTTGGAAAAGCAGTAAAATGTGACAACTGATGCAGACTTTGTGGGGTTAAAACCCAAGATATCAACCACATCATAAGCAGTTGTCCGAAAATGTCATCACGGTTTTTATCTATCCGATGACACTTGATGTTGTAGCTAGGACTCTACATAATAAAATCCGTCGGAAGGATAACCCCGAGGACAAAGAATCAATAACCCACAGTATGGCGGAATAAAAAGGAGTACCAGTGGAATGTCCCAGTGAAAACCTCAATAAAATGTAAGCACAATAGACCAGATATCGTGATTTGGGATGGAAATCAGCTGCCCAGCAGATGTTAACATAAAGCTGAAGACCAGTGAAAAAGAGAATACCTACACTGAACTATTGAGAAATCTGCTGTTGCTCTATCCAGATTACAAGTTCAGGTTTATACCTGTAATTATTATGTAATACACTGTCTAAATACCAATCTTGAGAAATTAGGCTTCTCGAAACCAGAAAGGAGAAAGCTAATTCGAAGACTACAGACCCAATCCATCACTGGAAGTGTAAATATCTGTAAAACCTTCCAGAAGTTTATCTTTTAAGAATATACGAGCATGTCTAGATATGCAAGTATATGTATGAGAAGACATATATAAAACAAAACAAAAAAAATGTATGTATATATATATTATATTTTACATACATAAATACATGCATACATACATATATATATATATATATATATATATTATATATATATATATATCTATATATATATATCTATATATATATATATATATATATATATCTATATATATATATATATATATATATATATATAAGCAAACCCCTCCCCCCCCCCCCGTCAATGGATGGTGCTGAGTTGTCAAACATTTAAACCAAATTTTCTGAAAACAACTATCGTTCGCATTCTCACCTGGAATCGATTTTTGTAATTTTTTCAAGACTTTTATACATGCCCTGATACCGTCGGTATCTACATATCAAATTTGAGAGCAATCGGATGGAGGATGCCCGAGATCCTAGAAGACACACACACACACAGACAGAACGGATTTTATATAATATACATAAATACATATAATTTTATATATATACATAAATACATATAATTTTATATATATACATAAATACATATAATCGCACACACACACACACACACATATAGAGAGAAACTAAAAATGTAATATGTATGTGGTATAAGACCTACATACATTCTATTATCATTCTTCCAATTTAAAAAAGGATTCTCTTCTTTTCATCTCATAAACCCATAAATAACGTGTAATTCTAAAAATTTACAACAAAGTCTTTTAAATAATTGAAAAATTGAAATAATAGAAAAATTGAAATTTGTAAAGAACATGGTCAGTAATTGATTAACTTTCATTAACTTAGACCTACCTTCATTCTTTGCTTCTATCTCCAACCCTTAAGGTGGTGCTCTAGCATGGCCGCAGTTAAATCACTGAAACAAGTAAAAGAATGCATAAGTATTGGAAATAAACCAAAAAGGGTAAAATGAAAGGGTGGCAGATTAAGAAATAGGGGTCTGAGAGCGCCCCATATAGGGTTTTGCGTGTATGTATTCTATGCACAAATAATATTTATATTTCTTTACTACCCACAAGGGGCTAAACATAGAGGGGACAAACAAGGACAGACAAAGGGATTAAGTCGATTACATCGACCCCAGTGCAAAACTGGTACTTTATTTATCGACCCCGAGAGGATGGAAGGCAAAGTCGACCTCGGCGGAATTTGAACTCAGAATGTAATGACAGACGAAATACCGCTAAGAATTTCGCCCGGCGCGCTAACGTTTCTGCCAGCTCGCAGCCTTAAATGCGCAAATAATATATACATGCACAAAAACATACACACATGTACACATACATACATACATACATATTGCTCTTTCCCCAAATATACACGCGCACACACACACAGACACAGACACACACAGACACACACATATATATATATATATATATATATATATATATAGATGTAGATTAAAATCAAACTAAGCAACAAGGATATCCAGAGGTAATGCTTGTTGCTTATTTTGTTTTTAATTACTTTGAAATTGTATGGATAATAACCGTACCAAATTGTGGTACCTCAACTTAAGTCCCATAATTCATCTGAATCTAATTTTTTGCTGAACTTTTCTACCATACCAAAAGTATATAGATGTGTGTGTGTATATATATATATGTGGCTGTGTGGTAAGTAGCTTGCTAACCAACCACATGGTTCCGGGTTCAGTCCCTCTGCGTGGCATCTTGGGCAAGTGTCTTCTGCTTTAGCCCCGGGCCGACCAATGCCTTGTGAGTGGATTTGTTAGACGGAAACTGAAAGAAGCCTGTCGTATATATGTATATATATATATATGCATGTGTGTGTGTGTTTGTGCATCTGTGTTTGTCCCCCTAGCATTGCTTGACAACCGATGCTGGTGTGTTTACGTCCCCGTCACTTAGCGGTTCAGCAAAAGAGACCGATAGAATAAATACTGGGCTTACAAAGAATAAGTCCTGGGGTCGATTTGCTCGACTAAAGGCGGTGCTCCAGCATGGCCGCAGTCAAATGACTGAAACAAGTAAAAGAGTAAATATATATATATTAGTAAACAGTAAACGATAAGAGTTACATTAAATAAATTAATAAATTGTTGAATATGAAATAAACAGCATTCAGAAAACGTAGAAATTATTCTCGGATTCACTTTTCCTCTTCATAATAATGTATATTAAGATTATAACGACTATATTTAAAACAGATGTAATAATTATGTGATAATGAATGACAAAGAATGATTTAATATATATCGGGAATACGTATAGGTAGAATATACAGTTAATGAATTAAATATGTACAGAATATTAATTATAAAGAACTTTGTAGAACGGGTTGTAAATCAAACGCAAAAATTGTAATTGACAGATAACGCCAGTTTATTATCAGATGCTAAGAGGGAGTAACTACTAGGTAATTTAGTTTAAGCGTATAAAACGTGCTTAAAGTGCTTCTTCCGCGATCGTATTTGTAGAATGTATAATACATAAGACGAATATTTAATTAATTACAATGATCTGATGATGTATTGATAGGGGTGAACAGTACTTTAGGTCAATTTATGAAAATAGAAATAATAATAATGATGATGATGATGATGATGATGATGATGATGATAAATGCCCTGATGCAGTACCAGGCAGTGGCTCTGATGGCTGCTGATCTTAACTGATTGGAAGTGTTATCATGTACATTGTTTTGTCTTGGTATAAAAGATGGGCTACAGCAAATATTCTGCTCAATACCACAGATTTGCTTGTCAGTTGTTTGACCCAAACCAGTTGAGCATGTCCCTTAGTGGCTGATGATATGTGCATCTCTGATCACAAGCAGAAGTAGTGGGGGAGCATCACAGCCGTGTGTTGAAAGGAATTCTTAGAGGTTTGGATAATTCAATTTTGGAAACAGGGGTGGTTCGTTCAACATCCTTAAACAATCCTTATTCAGGGACCTTTTGAGCGGGATAGGCTACTCGACCAAAAGAAAATTCTAACTGGGCCCCACCTGTAAGGTCATGCACTGTTTATTTTGATATGAGATCACTATGTTGCGCACATATGGTTGTGATGCATGTGCCTGGTGTACCCTTATCAGAAGGGTAGTCATGATGGGTATACTGGGCTTCGTATATTTTACCCCAGTGTCACTTTGATGGCATGCACTGCTCTCTCACTCAATAATAATAATAATAATAATAATAATAATTGCAACAACTACGAGAGTGGGTCAAAAAGTAATGCCATTTTATTTAGGATAGCTATAATTACCACACGCCCCCCCCCCACACACACATGCATGTATGTATGTGTGTTTGTCTGTTATCCAAGAATTTCAACACTGCTTAATTCCAGATCAGAAATTTTTACCAGGTGCAAACATATAGACAAGTTTCTTTTGTCGTATTGGAGGACACCACCCGCTCCGGACTGAATTGCTGTCCCGCAGACTTTTACACATTTTCTGCTATTTTGTTCTATACCAGCTGCATTAATTGTGATTTCTTCAATCAAAGAGGACGTAGATCTTAGTTTTCTTGCGTTTGGTTCTGTCTTCTCGTTCCATTTTTTGCATCATCCTTCTTCGCATTTTTCTTCTCATCTTTTCTCATTTTCCCTCTGTTCAATGACATTGTTTTTATATATAAGAGATATATAACGCATTGACAGAGCCTAAAAGATTGCTTGGAGATACATGGTGTGTTTTATGAATACGCCGAGTTTAAGTATCATAAAAGCATGAAATTATTAGTCGCTCTTTCGGTTGTGTATTAAATTCACACACACGTATGTATGTATATGTAAGTATGTATATACATAAGTATTGGAAATAAATAAAAAAAAAGCTTGTATCCAGGTAAATGGGTATTTCCAATCTATCACTGCTTGTCACGTCATGTGTGAACTGGAGTCAAACTGTTTTTTCCGATTTAAATGCCATTTTCGAAATTATTCATCCATTTGTTGAAGTTAAATATTACATTAAACATAAAACATCCAATTTCTCTGTTTTCCTTTCTAGAATTCAGCTTTCGGGTGTTTTCAACCGTGACTTCTGGCAAAAAGAAATAGTTTACGTGTGCGCTTGTGAGTATATGTATGCATGTATGTATGTGTGTGTGTGTGTATATGTATGTATGTATGTATGTATGTATGTATGTATGTATGTATGTATGTATGTATGTATGTATGCATGTATGTATATATGTATGCATGCATGTATATATGTATGTATGCATGCATGTATATATGTATGTATGCATGCATGTATGTATGCATGCATGCATGCATGTATGTATGTATGTATGTATTTGCATGTGTGTATGTATGTATGTATGTATGTATGCATGTATGCATGTATGACTGCATGAATGTATGTATGTATGTGTGTGTGTGTATGTATGTATGTATGAATATATGTATGTATTATGTATCGATTCTTCGCTTGTTGTTGATAATCCGCGATTAGTGGATTGAAATACCATTTATCCATGCTACAGGCTTTGTTCATATCTCCAAAACACAAATATTATTTTCTGTAAATTATTTTATATAATAATTTGATATACATTGTTATAATGACAAACTGTCTTGTAAATAAATATCAACAGAATATATACTGTTTATATTTTACAGGAAACACACACACGTATGCATGCATAATCCATCCATCCATCCGTACACGCGCAACATTTATACATGCATTCATGCATTAATATGACCATTTATTCATACATATATATACATGTATACGCATATAGTGATTGCTCCATCACCACAAATGATTGCCATCTCTTTGTGCTTCCTCATTGTCATTGGCATTAATCATTTTCCATCCATGACCTCTTGGATGATTGTTCATTTCTGCTGCAGATATGTCTGGTTTGAAGCACAGGTGACAGACGAAAGAAGTAGGTTTGCAGCAAATCACCACTCTTCTGTCGGTATAAGGCGTTCAGTAGATGGAAAGACAAATGAAGTCACCATTTAGAGACATTTGTACATCAGAGGTAAAGCAGCGAGCTGGCAGAAACGTTAGCACGCCGGGCGAAATGCATAGCCGTATTTTGTCTGCCATTACGTTCTCAGTTCAAATTCCGCTGAGGTTGACGTTGCCTTTCATTTTGGTCCATCTAAAATTCCTGCATTGTTTTTTTGTTGCAAATTGTGTGTACCTACAAAATTTGGGGAACCATAGCAGTATGTTGTACCCCAGTTAGAGGATTCTTGCTTTAACCCTTTCTAGCATCTATTACAGGATTCATTTTATAAATGAAACAGAAAGAACTCCTAAATACTATTTTATTATCTATCTATATAAAGCTGAAGTTGTGTGTGTGTGGCAGTTTTGGTAACCTTCAACTAACACTATCTCCTCCGAGACCCTGCAGCGCAAGTTGACCAAAATTGAGAGTATGATAGAAGAAGGCTTGCTCTTCCTTCTGTAGAAGATAAAATTCAAATCAGACCATGTTAACACCAAAAATTATTTACATCAAAAAGGTACTTTCTTACTATGAAAATCCCTATTTTTTACGATTTTTTTACTGTTGTGTCGCCATTTTTCGGTGTATTTCAACCAGAAAAATATTCACTTAAAGAGAATAACAAGCTACATAACGCAAAATTTTTACTTTTTCAAAAAATCCCAATTCTAAAGGGTCGAAAAGAAAACAAACCTGAGCAACGCTAAGCTATACTGCTAGTTATATTTTAAAATTATTTTAAACTTCTTGACTAAATTATGAGCTTAGTTACTCTCTCTTCATCATAATCAACTGAAGGTTGTTAATGATCAAAAATTTTTTTAAATATCAACCCTTCATTCAGACACAATTAAATTAGGTTCTTGATTAATGACATTTTGTGTGTGTATGCAATGTATGTATGTATGTATGTATGTATGTATGTATGTATGTATGTATGTATGTATGTATGTATCTATCTATCTATCTATCTATCTATCTATCTATCTATCTATCTATTATTTATTAATAATCTAGTTTTCCTGTACACCTTCCGATACGTATTATATCAAGAACATTAATTGTTATCCAATTAGCAATAAACTTGATTTCTTCCCCTCTTTCCTTTCCTTCCTCCTCACAGTTTATTGATAAACGCTTCCATTCGTTGTCATCACTCGAGCCCCCCCCCTCTCTAGATCTGTAACCATTTTGACTAATTCCATCCCCTCCGTCAAAGCATCCTCTTTTATTTATATACTTGTATCTGCTGCTGCTGCTACTACTACTACTACGAATACGACGACAACTACCACCACTACCATAACTACAGTTACCCTCTAACACCACCACCACCACTGCCGCCGCCGCCACCACTACTACTACTACTACTACTACTACTACTACTACCACTACCACCACTACCGTAACTAGTTACCCTCTACCACCACCACCACTACCACTAGCACTACTACTACTACTACTACTACTAATATTTTTCATATCACATTCAGAATAAAGCCACCACTGGTGAAAATTCGAAGTTCCTGTCGACTGCGTTACAACTCACATACAGACGCGTGTGGCGTACAGAATATTTGGGTTAAAAAATCATCTGGACAGGAAAATAAGTCTTGCAGCCTTCAACCCTTTTTCCATTCAGCAGGAATTTTATCACAGTATTCTATGTTTTTATTTTTTATTTGTTTTGTCACTGGGCTGCGGTCATGCTGGGGCACCGTCTTGGAGGGTTTTAGTCAAACAAAATCCTTTCTGGTATTTACTTTTTAAGATCTGGTACTTATCCTATCGGATCCTTTTACTGAACAGCTAAGTTACGGGGACAACACCTGTTATCAAGCGATGGTTGTCAAGGACAAACACAAAGATACCTGTTGTCAAGGACAAGCACAAAGATACCTGTTGTCAAGGATAAACACAAAGATACCTGTTGTCAAGGATAAACACAAAGATACCTGTTGTCAAGGACAAACACAAAGATACCTGTTGTCAAGGACAAACACAAAGATACCTGTTGTCAAGGATAAACACAAAGATACCTGTTGTCAAGGACAAACACAAAGATACCTGTTGTCAAGGACAAACACAAAGATACCTGTTGTCAAGGACAAACACAAAGATACCTGTTGTCAAGGACAAACACAAAGATACCTGTTGTCAAGGACAAACACAAAGATACCTGTTGTCAAGGACAAACACAAAGATACCTGTTGTCAAGGACAAACACAAAGATACCTGTTGTCAAGGATAAACACAAAGATACCTGTTGTCAAGGATAAACACAAAGATACCTGTTGTCAAGGACAAACACAAAGATACCTGTTGTCAAGGACAAACACAAAGACACACATATAGATATAAGCATACATGATGGTCGCTTCCTCATTCTCGAGGCGATGTCAGTGCGACGAGCGATGACTGTGCATGAACCGAAGACCACAAGGTTTGGAAGCAAGTTCCTTATCACATAGCCACAATATACGCTATGATTTATAACTTTATCTGCTTCGAGTTCCGAAATAAAAAAAAAAAAAATTAAATCTTTGTAGACTATTTGAATATATATGCAAGAATAGGGAGTTAAGCAAAAAAAAAATAAAAAAGTGAAATAACGAAATAAATATTTCTTGTTAAATTTCAGATGAGTTTCGATGTGACCTTTAAACACCCACCACAGAAGCTGGTCGGGGTTTTTGATTTATGCTTCAATCCAAATACAGACTTAACCTCACTCTCACTCCAGTCTAAACGACATGCTTGAATGATTCCAGATAACAGCAATAAAAGAAAACTATCTTTTATTTCTTACACCAAATATAAACCAATTCTATTAATAAACCAAAAAAAAAAAACCAGAAGAAAAAGAAAAATGAAGACTGACATCAAATTCAGGCATTCACCTAACTTGGACCTTGGTGTTTTTCCTGCCATCTTCATCTTTTCTTCACCCCACCCTCCATAAATCATGATCATCACAGTTATCCCCCCATCCCCATCACAACCACCGCAACCATCGTCATCTTCATCCTCCTCCTCCTCACCATCATCATCACCACAACCATCATCATCACCACAACCATCACCATCTCTACCGTCATCATCATCACCACCGTCACCATCATCATCATCATCATCACCACTACCATCACCATCTCTACCGTCATCATCATCACCACCGTCACCATCATCATCATCATCATCATCACCACTGCCATCACCATCTCTACCGGCATTATCATCACCACTGTCACTATCATCATCACCACCGTCACCATCATCATCATCATCATCATCACCACTACCATCACAATCTCTACCGTCATCATCATCACCACCGTCACCACCATCATCATCATTACCACCACTACCATCACCATTACCGTCATCATCACCACCGCCACCATTAAGTAACACCTACATTGCAACTACTAAACCTCCATCCACAAGCTGATCCTCCAAATATATAAAAGCTTGAAAAACCCAAAGAAAGAAAAGATGCTTTCATGTTTGACAAAGTCAATGGCCAGCAAATTTTCGAAGTCACTTTTTTCCTAACCAAATCTTCCTCACTTTAACAAATGGACTTGAACTCCTAGAATCTCACACCATATAGCTTGAAGCAAAATTGAAATGTAAATCTCGTGAAGCACCTTATGTCATCTGAAGAGGCTCTTTTGCACTGTGCGTTGCATCAGGTGCTACTACATCATTCCATGCCCACTAGGGAAGAGTGGAAAATGAAGCCGAAACGATTGTTGTCCTAATAAAGGCTTCTTGTTAGATTCCCGCCATGATAGATCGTTAGCCACTACACACATTTTTTTCTCTCCTTGTTTTCTGTGTCCCTTTCTGTAGAAGAGCATAGGCTCGAAACGTAAAAGACTTTTTCTATTCCTGAGCGTTATACTAATACATCTGTTTGTTTTGTACACCACCTATCTTCGTCTTTTGTTTTTTTTCGTAAACTCTCCTATACACACACTATATATGCATGTATATGTTATATATACATTGTATGTATATATATATGTGTGTATCTGTATACGACTAGATGTGTATGTGCGTACAACAACAAAGAAAGACGAGGAAATACGAGAAAAATTTTAACTGTGACATGGACCACACCAATAACTGGAAATAAAACTGACCAACAATGACAACAACAACAACAGGAAGGGCAACGACAACGTTCTACCACCATCATGAACAACAACAACACCGTCACCATCACCACCAGCGCTGAAGCCACTACCCCAACAGTCACCACTACCACCACCTACACTAGCACCACCACTATCACCGCTACCGCCACCACCAGTGCCACCACTACTACTACCACAACCTATTTCTTTATTACCCACAAGGGGCTAAACACAGAGGGGACAAACAAGGACAGACAAATGGATTAAGTCGATTATATCGACCCCAGTGCGTAACTGGTACTTAATTTATCGACCCCGAAAGGATGAAAGACAAAGTCGACCTCGGCGGAATTTGAACTCACAACGTAACGCAGACGAAATACCGCTAAGCATTTCGCCCGGCGTGCTAACGTTTCAGCCAGCTCGCTATACCACTACCACCATCACCACCACCATACTACTACAACCATCACCAGCAGCATAACCACTACCACCACCACCACCATTTTCACTACCACTATACCACTACGGCCATCACATGCAGCAGCAGTAGCAGCACCACCACCACTACTACTACCACAACCACCATCACCACCACCATACCACAACCACCATCACCACCACCATACTACTACCACCATCACCAGCAGCAACACCACCACCACTACCACTATACCACTACGGCCATCACCTGCAGCAGCAGCACCACCACCACTACTAGTACCACAACCATACCACAACCACCATCACCACCATACTACTACCACCACCACTACCACAACCATTTTCACTACCACTATGGCCATCACCTGCAGCAGCAGCACCACCACCACTATCACCACCATCACCACCACCACCACCACCATACTACTACCACCATCACCAGCAGCAACACCACCACTACCACCACCACCATTTTCCCTACCACTATACCACTACGGCCATCACCTGCAGCAGCACCACCACCACCACCACCACCACCACCACCACCACCACACCACCACCACCACCAATACCACCACCACCACCACCACACCACCACCACCACCACCACCACCACCACCACCACCACCACCCCCACCACCACCACCCCCACCACCACCACCACCACCACCATACCACCACCACCACCACCACCAATACCACCACCACACCACCACCATCACCACCACCACCACCACCACCACCACCACCACCAATACCACCACCACCACCACCACCACCACCACCACCACCACCACCACCACCACCACCACCCCACCACCAATACCACCACCACCACCACCACCACCATCACCACACCACCACCACCACCACCACCACCAAGTACTAGTGAAATACTATCTGTTGGTTTTGATTTCTTCTGTTGAAACATTCGCCATTTTGAATATGTAATTCTTTCGTTGTTTCTATTCATCGTCTGTTCATCCTTTTGAGTGTGGTTCGGTCTGTTTTCGAGTCTGGGTATGTTGTGTTTGTTTGTCTGTTTGTTTGTTCTTTTGGCTTTTAATTTTGTTTTCCAGTGTCTATTGCGTTTGTGTATGCATGTGTTACACGTGTCTACATGTGTTTGTCCCTTTGTGAATATATGCATCTCTCTTTGCATATGTTGCGTACGACGGAAAAATAAATTTCTCATAACCGAGGCGCCATTTTAAATATATGCGCATAAAAATTTGTGTCTTTGTGTCTTTATGTATGTTTCTGCGTATGTGAGAGCGTGTGTGTGTGTGAAAGAGAGAGTGTGTGTGTGTGAAAGAGAGAGTGTGTGTGTGTGAAAGAGAGAGTGTGTGTGTGTGAAAGAGAGAGTGTGTGTGTGTGAAAGAGAGAGTGTGTGTGTGTGAAAGAGAGAGTGTGTGTGTGAAAGAGAGAGTGTGTGTGCGTGTGTGTGTATGAGTGCAAGTGTATGTATGAGAGGGGGTATGTGTGTGTGTGTGTGTGTGTGTGTTCATATACATGTTTCGTTGTGTACGAACGTGTGTGTGTGTGAAAGAGAGAGAGAGTGTGTGCGTGTGTGTGTATGAGTGCAGGTGTACGTATGTGTGAAAGGGGAGATGTGTGTGTCTCTCTGTTTTGTGTCTTTTATATCTGTACATGAATGTGTGTGTGTGTGTGTGCGTATGTGTGAAAGAGAGAGAGACTGTGTGTGCGTGTGTGTGTGTATGAGTGCAGGTGTACGTATGTGTGAAAGGGGAGATGTGTGTGTCTCTCTGTTTTGTGTCTTTTATATCTGTACATGAATGTGTGTGTGTGTGTGTGTGCGTATGTGTGAAAGAGAGAGAGACTGTGTGTGCGTGTGTGTGTATGAGTGCAGGTGTACGTATGTGTGAGAGGGGGGATGTGTGTGTGTGTGTGTGTTCATATACGTGTTTCGTTGTGTACGAAAGTTCCTGCGTTTCTCTGTTTTGTGTCTTTTAATATCTGTACATGAATATATGTGTGTGTGTGTGTTGTGTGTGTGTATGTGTGTGTGTGTATCGATATGAGTGTATGTGCATGTGTTTCTATGTCTGTGTCAACTCGTGGGTGTTCATCTTCGTTTGCTTGCTGTGAGGACAGGCGTTTTGATAGAACAGCGAAAGAGTGACGCCATCTCTAATTGTGTCTACCAGCATTTCTGTGGCTTCTTGGCTTTGCCGAGTTTCTAGGAGTTTATGCGAGCGAGTGCGTGAGTGTGTGCATATAAGTGAGTGCATCTGTGTGAGTAATGTGTGTGTGTGTCTGTGTGTGTGTGGTGTGTGTGTGTGAGAGAGAGAGAGAGAGAGAGAGAGATCTCCTCCACGCATGCGTTTTTGCATGTCTGTCTCTGTTAACGTGTAAATGTTTCGCGAGATGGTCCTTTATTTCAATGATTCCCTAATCAGCAGAAAGAGTACAGTTTCCTTGACATTTCCAGGCCCCCTCCCCACTACCAGTAGGAAGTAGTAGTAGTAGTAGTAGTAGTAGTGGTGGTGGTGGTGGTAGGAGAAGGGGAGGAGGAGGAGGAATAGGAGGAGAAGAGGAAGGGGAGAAGGAGGAGAAGGAGGAGGAAGAGGAAGAGGAAGAGGAAGAAGATGAAGAGGAGGAAGAGGAAGAGAAGGAAGACGAAGATGAAGAGGAGGAAGAGAAGGAAGAGGAAGAGAAGGAAGAGGAGGTAGAGAAGGAAGAGGAAGAGAAGGAAGACGAAGAGGAAGTGGAGGAGGGAAACATGTTTTAAGGGCGTGCCAATGTTGGGGTGACATGCGTATTGTTAGTTCGAAGGAGTAGAAACCATTATAGTAAAGGTATTGAAAACAGGGAGAAGGAACAGCCGCGCTGAGAGTCAGGGGTTTGTCGTGAGTCAGTGATGCAGTTTCATATGTCTTTACTACCCACAAGGGGCTAAACACAGAAGGGACAAACAAGGACAGACACACGGAGGAAGTCGATTATATCGACCCCAGTGCATAACTGGTACTTATTTAATCGACCCCGAAAGGATGAAAAGCAAAGTCGACCTCGACAGAATTCGAACTCAGAACGTAACGGCAGACGAAATACGGCTGCGCATTTCGCCCGGCGTGCTAACGTTTCTGTATGGGAGTTGTTGAGAAATGAAGAGAGGGCTGGAATAAGATTTTGATCGAGAGGTAAAATGGTACGGAACAGCAACACACGTAGTTACACACGCACACACACGCACAGCCACACACTCACACAGATACAAACACACAGACAGACAGACAGAGAGAGAGAGGCACAAAGATAGACACACATACATGAGAGACAGAATGGGAATAATAAATAATGAATAAATGGGGAGTCAGTGAGAAGAATGAAATAGGGAGTTTGAGTGAAAGCGTAAGAGCTAATAAAGAGACAACTTTTCAAATATACATCAGGTCGAAAGAAGACGAAGAGTTTTACAAAAATAAGTCAGTTAGAGGGACAACTAGAAGCACAAAAAGAAACAGAAACTAGACTTACAGTATAATGGATAACTGAGAGAAGACAGTATGAAATATAGGAAGAAAATGGAGCAAGATTAAAGAGGAAAAACATCAAGAATTACTGAAAGGTGACTGGAATAAACTCCATCAGTTTCAGTGGGTACTATGATAGCATTACTTGTAGTTGTGACAGTTACTTTATTAGTCACAAGGGCTCATACTAGCATACATAATAATGTATAAATAAATACAGATACAGATACTAGCAGTATCGACCGGCGTTGCTCAGGTTTGTTTCGACCCTTTAGAATTGGAATTTTTGAAAAGTAAAAATTGAGCATTATGTAGCTTGTTATTCTCTTTAAGTGAACATTTTCCTGGTTGAAATACACCGGAAAATGGTGACACAGCAGTCAAAAAATCGTAAAAAATAGGGATTTTCATAGTAAAAAAGAACCTTTTTGATGTAAATAATTTTTGGTGTTAACATGGTCCGATTTGAATTTTATCTCCTACGGAATGAAGAACAAGCCTTCTTCTACCATACTCTCAATTTTGGTCAACTTGCGCCGCAGGGTCTCGGAGGAGATAGTGTTAGTTGAAGGATACAAAACCTGCCACACACAGACAACTTCAGCTTTATATATATAGATTAAAATATGGGTGTTAAGAAGACGATGTGGCTAAGGACAAGACAATGTTATAGAAAATGTAGCAGAAGCGGATTGACGATATACAGAGCACATATATGGAAGTAAGATCAAAATGCTGAATAACTACGACATTATACAGATCATGTGATAATCAAAACACGATACGAATTAAATACAGATAAGGAACTCAGTTGTTTGTCCCTTTTCGAGCCAGGCCTGGCTCATAGGGCCGGTTTCCCGGTTTCCTTGGCGTATAGGTTCCCCACCTGGACGGGACCCCGGTCCGTCGCAGGTGAGCTGCAAGATGCAGGAGGAAAGAGAGGGAGAAAGTTGTGGTGAAAGAGTCAGCAGAAATTCGCCATTACTTTCCACCTGAGCCGCATGGAGCTTAGGTGTTTCGCTCATAAATACACACATCGCCCGGTCTGACATTCGAACCCACGATCCCTCGACCGCGAGTCCGCTGCTCTAACCACTAGGCCATGTGTCTCCACGGAACTCAGTTACATGAACGAAAATTTTTAAGTAGGTCAGATCAAGGATCTTGCATCTCTAATCCCCATCTTCATCTCTTTTCTGGACTCCGAATTGATTTAAATACTCGTTTCATAAATACCCAAAAGCAATTTTGAGGGTCGGCTCATCAAGAAAAGGTCCCTTCTTGGTGAGGACTTACGTAATGTCCTTCGTGGAAATGTTTTCGGTTTTTGTGAAAATTCTTTTGCCGGCTTCACTTAATTGGAGACCCCCTCCTCGTTAATCTGTAGAGTTTGTCTCTAAATAGTAGGGCAAATCCTATAAGTCATCTAGTAGTTCTTTGTTTCTTGTGCAATTTCAATGCAACTTCGAGGAAGATTGCTTCCTCACGCTATTTACCTGACTTCTCTCAAAATATTTGATTATTTTTAAGAGAGGTAACTTTTCCGTTACTTGTCCTTACTGATGTCGTCTACAATGTGCCATTCCCGTACCCTTTTCATTTCCTTTTTATTATCATAAAATTATTTGGTGACTTTGCTCGTTATCAACAAGTGAGAGAGCGCATATTCTCTGAACGGCTCTTGGAAATCTTTTCACTGTTTCCCGGAGCTGTGACCGGTGGCAATCGACGGTTTATAGCACCTTATAGTGTGGAAAGCAAGCAAATCTAAATATGAGACTATCCTAACATATTTCATAGTTTGTCGGTCACACATTTTATTGCCTACAAAGAGACCTTAATAGCAATCGCTATTTAAATTAAACACAAACAAGGAAGTAAATTAAATGGCTAGACAATTTTGTATATCATGAATTTCTCGATGGCAGGATTAAATAATTAATATTTTATGCTCAAACAACGTACTTTAGAAACTCTTAAGATAAATTTAATACAGTTAGTCTGCAGTTTACTTTCCCCAGATTAAACCTATAAAGCTGAAAGCTAAATACATTAGACCGAGGAGGGAGGGTCAATAAAGGAAGTGGGGAGACGAGTGAACGCTGTGGTAATGTGGCGGGAAGTGGGAGGTGATCTCAGTTTGAAAGCCAGTTTATATTTATGCTAAAGTGACTTTTTAAATCACCCTGTCTGTCCATGCATGCACGCATGTATGTATGTATGTATGTATGTATGTATGTATGTATGTATGTATGTATGTATGTATGTATGTATGTATGTATGTATGTATGTATGTATGTATGTATGTATGTATGTATGTATGTATGCATGCATGTATGTATGTATCCATGTATGTATCCATGTATGTATGTATGTATGTATGTATGTATGTATGTATCCATGTATGTATGTATGTATGTATGTATGTATGTATGTATGTATCCATGTATGTATGTATGTATGTATGTATGTATGTATGTATCCATGTATGTATCCATATATGTATGTATGTATGTATGTATGTATCCATGTATGTATGCATGTATGTATGTATGCATTTATGCATGTATGTATGTATGCATTATGTATGTATGCATGTGTGTGTGTATGTATGTATACATGTGTGTATGTGTGTATTTATGTACATACATATGTATGTATGTATGTATATATGTATGTATGTGTGTATGTGTGTATTTATGTACATACGTATGTATGTATGTATGTATGTATGTATGTATGTATGTATGTATGTATGTGTGTATGTACATACGTATGTATATATGTGTGTATTTATGTACATACATATGTATGTAAACCTGTCTGTGTATATATATATATATATATACATGTATATATATATATATGTACATATATGTGTATACATATATATATGTATATATATATATGTATATATATGTGTATATATATATGTATGTATATATGCGTGTGTGTATGTGTGTGTGCGTATGTACATCTGTCTGTTTGTGTTGTATGTACACATACATATACATGTATTTGTGTATACTAACGAGGGAGCCTTTACGCTTTCAATCGAACTGCTAGAAATGACACTTCAATCTCCCTCATATATCTCTTAGCACCAAACAAAAACATCTCCCCCCCCCCACCAAGCACGATTAAAAAACAACAAACAAAAGACAAAGACAAGAACAACACACACATTGAATAATGTAGGCCTAGATACTGTGTAATACATGAGAAACTGAT
Source organism: Octopus sinensis (assembly GCF_006345805.1). Taxonomy (NCBI): domain Eukaryota; kingdom Metazoa; phylum Mollusca; class Cephalopoda; order Octopoda; family Octopodidae; genus Octopus; species Octopus sinensis. The sequence continues at coordinate 24,990,511 of NC_043022.1, forward strand.
GGAACAGTCACGGTCGGAACGACTTAAAAGCTGACGTGGTGCATACTAAACAACCACACTACCGTTATTAAAGAAGTAGCGTTGAATTATGTATGTTGTCTTTGATCAACATTATTGGAATTCGATTTATGTTCGATTATTTATGATATTTCAATGTCGTCTGCATTAATATTCGTTTTATTTTTGTTTAGTGTTTTTGTTTTTGTTATTTTTTTTTATTATCGAATATTTTTTTTTAAACCACTTCAACTTGAGTTGAAAGAACTTGCAGCTTTGAATGATGTTAACTTATGTAAATGGTAACATACTCATATACATACACACACATAAACACGCATACACGTATATACACATTCATACGCACACATATAGACATACACGCGAACATACGCACACACACACACATACACACACATATTTGTAGCATAATATATGGATTTATAGACTCATGTGGTTGGCACAGAAAGCTCCTCTAGCGGACTCGGCTAACAGATCACAAAAGAGGCGTATAATGCAGAGTTTCATACAGAGTTCCAGGAGATCCTTATTTCATAAGGATTATTTAAGGTACAAACATCAAGAGGTATAAGAAGTGAATATATTTATTTAATCACTCGATACTCTTAGGATTACAGCCGTTTCACAGCCTTTTCCATGGACATAATAATATAAGTGTATAATGAATTATGTATACTTCTCTGCACTAATATGCATATTAGTGCTGCATATTATACAATACGTATATTGCTGCGTATTATACAATTTTACATTCACAAATCAATGCCGATAAAGCAAGCTAGCTTATCAGATCAGCAGAACATCATGCTTATATGAACGATACAACTCGTTAGCGCAACTACGAGGGTGAGTCAAAAAATAATGCCATTTTGTTTTGGACAGGTATAATTACCAACTCAGGGACATGTATCATACATCAAAATGAAGCTGGTCCTCTGTGGATCGCATCCCTACTTCTCAACATAGTCACTGTTTCTCTCAATTAGCAATATTCCACCTTCGAATGAGAGCATGTACCCCTGCCCCGTAAAAGTCTGTTGACTCTTCTTTGGGCCACTTCTTCACTACAGTTCTCACTTCCTCGCCACTGGACTATCATCGTCACTGGACTATGATCTGTTTGGCCCCATGAAAGAGGGTTTAAGAGGCAAGCAGCTTCATTTTGATGTATGCCACATGTTCCTGTGTCATTATTCTATTGGTCTCATTTGCCGAATACGACAAGCTTCTTTCAGTTTTCCTCTACCAAATCCACTCATAAGGCTTTGGTCGACTTGAGGCTATAGCAGAAGATACTTGTCCCACTGCATGGACTCGAACCCAGAATCATCTGGTTGGGAAGCAAGCTTCTTACCACACAACCACACCTGCGCCTATAACAGGACTTTAAAAAAAACAAATGGCTATGGGAATTCATCCGAGTAAAATAGGAATGAAAGGGGTCCATAGGTGGAAAATAATTGAGAGGCACTGCACTAGATTGAATCAGGCATCACAATCAACATTTGCTTGAATAGCTGAACGTATGCCAAGAAGTAGAGTGATGACATTAAAAGGAGCAACATTTTCCATATGGTAGGCCACCATTTTAAAACATATTTTCAATGAAAGTTATTTTAACTGTTTGAACTATTAAATATTTGAAGTCAATTATATTGACATACAATAAGCTCAGGGATGTATTTCGTATCAAAGTCCATGATCTCTTTGTATTTCCCGGCTAAATTTATCACGCTGTTGATGCCAAAATCAGAAAATGTTTCTTCCGATGAAAAATAAAGCAATTCAAAAGCAGATTTTCCTTTAAGCTCATTTGTAGCCAAGCCACCCAACACTACAACCAAATGTTAACACGACAAAGAATCAAAAGTTAGATCTTTTATCTTGAATTTTCTACGCTTCTGTGTCGGACGCCATCATATTTTGAATTGTGTTATTTCAGAAATCAGTTTCCTCAAGTTCTGGCCTTCCTACCTTGCAAATTTTCCTTTCTTTTAGATTTAGACTTTCAATAGGTCTTAAAATATTTTTGCGCTGACATCTACATTGTTGAGCTAACTCGTCAGAAATATCTCATGATATCAATATTGCAGCATCAGAAATTTTCTGCAGCAATATTTAACGAGTCGTGAGTAGTGAATTGGCAGAACCGATAAAGTGTCAATAAAGTGTTTGGACGGGGGATCACTCGGCTCGTCCGTCGATGAAAAGCGTGGCTATCCGCGTGAAAAAAAAGAGAAAATGAGACGGCGAGCTGGCAGAATCGTTAGCACGTCGGGTGAAATGCTTAGCAGTATTTCGTCTGCCGCTACGTTCTGAGTTCAAATTCCGCTGAGATCGACTTTGCCTTTCATCCTTTCGGGGTCGATTAAATAAGTACTAGTTACACACTGGGGTCGATATAATCGACTAAATCCATTTATCTATCCTTGTTAGTCCCCTCTGTGTGTAGCCCCTTGTGGGCAGCAAGAAATAGGTATTTCGTCTGCCAACTACATCGTTCCAGGTTCAATCCCACTGCCTAGAACCTTGGGCAAACCCTCGGGTCTACCAAAGCCCTTTTGCGTGAGGTTTTGGTCGACCAGTCAAACTTTACTCTAAAACTGAAAAGAGAAGAACATACATAGATGCATGCATACATACATATATGGAGCAACAGGATACATTCCAACCCGTCTGGAGCAAAGTATGGCTGAACTTAGGATCTTTACAGAGAGAATGCAAATCCTTAACTCATACGCTACAAATGATCGTAATACGGGGAAGTATAAAAATCTGCAAGACTTTCTTAAGACTTGAAGGATAATTGCTCAAACAAGATACTTTCCTTCACAAATAGGTGACCGGTCAAAATTTACTCTAGATTAAAAAGATAAAGAGAAGAGAATACATTCATATATGTTTGTTCCTTCTGGAGCCATGCCTGGCTCATAAGGGCCGGTTTCCCGGTTTCCTTGGATTATAGGTTCCCCACCTGGATGGGACGCCAGTCCATCGCAGGTGAGCTGCAAAATTCAGGAGGAAAGAGTGAAAGAAGATTGTGGCGAAAGAGTCAGCAGAAATTTGCCATTACCTTCTGCCAGAGTCGTGTGGAGCTTAGGTGTTTCGCTAATAAGCACACACATCGCCCGGTCTGAGATTCGAACCGCTGCTCTAACCACTAGGCCACGTGCCTCCACTACATTCACATATCACTGTGACCGACCACGCTAGCAGATGTTGTTACACATCGCTGGTCACAATGTGCTTCGCATTGTTTTAGCCTTCAAATGACGCCACACCGCTAGCTAAGCGAGCAGGCCAACCAAAGAAAGAGTGAGAGAAAGTTGTGGCAAAAGAGTACAGCAGGGATCGCCACCACCCTCTGCCGGAGCCTCATGGAGCTTTAGGTGTTTTCGCTCCATAACACTCACAATGCCCGGTCTGGGAATCGAAACCGCGATCCTACAACTGCGAGTCCGCTGCCCTAACCACTGGGCCATTGCGCCTCCACACATTCATATATATATACATACGTATAAACACACAGTACAGTACAGGGTTCATAGAAGCGTTTCTTTGTATTATAAGTAATACTAACAACGTCTATGAGAGAATTTTTATTTTATTTGCCTTCGTCGCCTTTATTTTCTTCACTTCTGTTCTTCTGTTTTTATCTGAAATCCTCTCAAAAGTACTATAAATGGTTGACTTATGCTGTTCTTAAAATTTTTCGATAACAGAAATATGTTGCATCTGTGAGAAATACTGTTACATCTAATCCTGTTTCCTTTCTTCGCTCTGTTTTGCCAATAGTTAAACGCGCTACAAACTTTTGCTTCGCCATAAATTTCGCAGATAAAACGTTGACTTTCATTGTATTGGAAGATTTCTTTCAATTGAATTACTGTACAATTCTTTGATTTTTGGTGGTTCTGCTTCAACTTTTGTGTTAAGCTAATATTCTTTAAATTGAAAACAGGATTTTCTTTGAGGTTGGCCTTCCACATTATTATTATTTTTATTTTTACTTTTATTGTCATTTCTCTTTTTGCTTTGCCAAAATTATGGGTAATTTGGTGTATTATTACACCAATGTTTATTGTTTATAAACTGGAAAAAAATACACATATATACATGTATGTGTATGTGTGTGTGCGCAAGATAAAAGAGAGAGAGAGAGAGTGTGTGTGTGTGTGTATACATAAGTGTATAGACACCCGCACGCACATATATATGTACATTATGCGTTTATTAACTATTTCTAAATTTTCTTTAAAAACAGTAACACTAGTAAAGTCCGTCTTTACGTTCTGAGTTCAAATTCCA
>NC_043022.1:24997999-25057999 GCF_006345805.1 Octopus sinensis
AACCACATGGTTCCGGGTTCAGTCCCACTGCGTGGCATCTTGGGCAAGTGTCTTCTGCTATAGCCCCGGCCGACCAATGCCTTGTGAGTGGATTTGATAAACGGAAACTGAGAGAAGCCCGTCGTATATATGTATATATATATAATATGTGGCTGTGTGGTAAGTAGCTTGCTAACCAACCACATGGTTCCGTGTTCAGTCCCACTGCGTGGCATCTTGGGCAAGTGTCTTCTGCTATAGCCCCGGGCCAACCAATGCCTTGTGAGTGGATTTGGTAGACGGAAACTGAGAGAAGCCCGTCGTATATATGTATATATATATATGTGGCTGTGTGGTAAGTAGCTTGCTAACCAACCACATGGTTCCGGGTTCAGTCCCACTGTGTGGCATCTTGGGCAAGTGTCTTCTACTATAGCCTCGGGCCGACCAATGCCTTGTGAGTGGATTTGGTAGACGGAAACTGAGAGAAGCCTGTCGTACATATGTATATATATATATGTATGTGTGTGTGTGTGTGTGTTTGTGTTTGTCCCCCTAGCATTGCTTGACAACCGATGCTCGTGTGTTTACGTCCTCGTCACTTAGCGGTTCGGCAAAAGAGACCGATAGAATAAGTACTGGGCTTACAAAGAATAAGTCAAACAGCTATCGATAATTCAACCCAACCAGTTCCTACCAGGAAGAAATTACATTCGAGACTTTACCCCCAACACCGCCACTTCTGCTAATAGCTGCTGCAGCCGCAAGTTATTCGAATACTTTTTTGTTTACACTTTCTTTATAACTACCACCCCAAACGTTTTACCTTAAATTTTTGACGTACCCTAAGGGTCCTCGGACGCTACTTGCAAACTCTTGGTTTATTATAAACCGCTCTTGTCGTGTGCACCAAAAAACCTTTTCCATTCGTTTGTTCAGTTTGGTCACTTTTGACTTTTCGTTGCTCGACTAAAGGCGGTGCTCCAGCATGGCCGCAGTCAAATGATTGAAACAAGTAAAAGAGTAAAAGAGACAGGCATGTTTTCAAGGGGAATATAATTCCTGGATATATAGACGCTTTCCGATATCTACTTTTTTTTTTTATCAATTCAATTTTTATTGGCTCAAAAAGCAAAAGCAAGGCCAAGTAGGGAGACAGGGAGTTATGTACAGGGGGGGGTCATACAAAGAGTTCAGGCCATTTCTGGTCAAGAGAGACTTAGAACCGAGTGGTCGTCGGCATCTTCACTATCTCGTCCGACAGCTTATTCCACGGATCCGCAACCCGGACGGAGAAAGCCCCTCTCCTTCGATTGAGATGAAATCGTCGTAGATAGACCTTTTCGGAGTGACCCCGCAGCCGACGCTCTGGAGCAGGAGTGAAGAACAGCTCTTTCGAGAAGTTACACTTTCCGCTTATGATGTTGAGCGGTCGTCGGCATCTTCACTATCTCGTCCGGCAGCTTATTCCACGGATCCGCAACCCGGACGGAGAAAGCCCCTCTCCTTCGATTGAGATGAAATCGTCGTAGATAGAGCTTTTCGGAGTGACCCCGCAGCCCACGCTGATTCTATAAATCAGGGAAATGTCAGATGCTACTGGTAGTAATTTATACACGCCTATACGTGTGTATAATAATAAAATTATTGTATACAGTGCTCGGGTGCACCACAACTTGTCAAAAGTGCGTATAAAGTATATGCAGTAATGTACAAATGTCTGGAAAGCGAACAGTGTATGAATCAGATACATGCTTGTGTGTGTATGGAGGGGAGAAAATCAGGTGCAGTGTTGGCGAATCTCAGGAAGCATGGAAGTTTTGAAGGATTCAGTGCTCCGACAACTAACAACTGATGCCGGCAGTCAAATTGAAAGGCGTGGCCTATAGGGCAAATTCCTCATCTTTAAAATGTGGTCCGAGTAGACTAGAATGAAATCGGGTTATAATACTATAACCCGATTATAATACTAGTCACATGACCGATCAGACTATCGGATGTTGCTACACATCGCTGGTCACAATGCGCTTCGCATTGTTTAAGCCTTCAAATGACGTCACCCCGCTGGCTAAGCGAGCAGGCCAACAGAAGAAAGAGTGAGAGAAAGTTGCGGCGAAAGAGTACAGCAGGGATCGCCACTACTCCCTGCCTCGTTGAGCTTTAGGTGTTTTTGCTCAATAAACATTCACAACGCCCGGTCTGGGAATTGAAACCGCGATCCTACGACTGCGAGTCCGCTGCCCTAACCACTGGGCCATTGCGCCTCTACTTATAATACTTGTATGTATCTAAAATCCTTTGTATCTCCGTCTGTTCCAAATGTATTCTCAAACAGCTCAACCAAATCAAATTAAATTTTACCTGGTAATACTATGAGACCCCAGGAGTGTCAACATGTAATTTTTTTTTGGTGGGGGGGGGATTAATTTACGCTGCATACAAAAATACAGACCTACTATATACGGTACGTTATTAAACGCACACACACTTTTACATATACGTACCTGAAGGGCGGCGAGCTGGCAGAAACGTTAGCACGCCGGGCGAAATGCGTAGCTGTATTTCGTCTGCCGTTACGATCTGAGTTCAAATTCCACCGAGGTCGACTTTGCCTTTTATCCTTTCGGGGTCGATAAATTAAGTACCAGTTACGCACTGGTGTCGATGTAATCGACTTAATCCGTTTGTCTGTCCTTCTTTGTCCTCTCTGTGTTTAGCCCCTTGTGGGTAGTAAAGAAATACGTATTTTCATCTGCCGTTACGTTCTGAGTTCAAATTCCGCCGAGGTCGTTTTTGATTTTGCCTTTCATCCTTTCGGGGTTGATAAATTAAGTACAAGTTACGCACTGGGGTCGATGTAATCGACTTAATCCGTTTGTCTGTCCTTGTTTGTCCCGTCTATGTTTAGCCCCTTGTGGGTAGTAAAGAAACATATACGTACCTGACGACTGACATGCGTGAAGTGTTAATACGAAATTTTGTTTTCATTTCCTTTAAAACAATACACATTTACTGTTCCGTTACCAGTCAATAATTATCGCAACGGTTGCAAGGCAGGGAGGTAAAATATAAAATTCTTTGTTTCTCTGTACACCTGCTTCTATTTCGTTAATTTACTCTGCATACAAAAATACAAACATACTATATCGGGGACGGGGGACTCCCTTCGGTCACGACACTGACCATGGGATTGCACCTAGAAAGTTACCCTCCTAGTCACAAGTCTGGGCAAGGTTGTTTATGGAAGACCAGCAGTCGCCCATGCATACCGGCCTCCCATCTCTGTGCCACCGATGTTATCCAAAGGAAAGGCAAAGGGGTCGATACAGCTTGGCACCCGTGACGTCGCAACTCATTTCTACAGCTGAGTGAACTGGAGCAACGTGAAATAAAGTGTCTTGCTTAAGAATACAACACGCAGCCCGGTCCGAGATTCGAGCTCACAACCTCACGATCGTAAGCTCGACGCTCTAACCACTGAGCCATACGCCTTCACACATACTGTATACCGCGCGTTATTAAACACACACACACACACACACAAACAAACACATCTACACATACATATGCATACTTGACGACTTGATATTTTTTTTATTAACCACACAGGGTCGAAACACAGAGGGGACAGCACAAAGTCAGACAAAACATAAAAGTGGGGGGAAAAATAAAATGGAATGAGAAGAATGGTAACGATAAATGAAAAGGTGGAATGACGTCTACTCGAACCCCCAACGCTCCGGTTAACATCACTGAACGTTTTTAGAAAAAAAAATATTAACACGTGTTATTTTATTTTTGTCTCTTTCTCCTTGCTGCGTGTTGCTTGTATTAGATTCTCAGTGGACGGATTACCTCAGCGAAGCGCGGTTGCAAGGTAAATCATATAAATTCTTTGTCTCTCTGTAACAATTATTGTGGAATTTACCGTTAAATTATCAGTTCTATATATGTGTAATTTCGTTCATTTGCTTATATTTCGTTAATTTATTCTGCATGCAAAAATATAGACTTACTATGTACATACAACTGCTAACAAAAATAGAGATTCATGTATATTTTTTTCTATGTTCACAAGTTTTTGTTTATAATATTGAAAAAATATGCCACCAAAGAATAGAACTAATCTCTCCAGAATCACGTATAAACTAATATATACTATTACTAGCAGTATCGCCCGGCGTTGCTCGGGTTTGTAAGGGAAATAACTATATAAGCATTTTTAGAGAGTTATAGCCAAAAAATAGCAAAAAAATGCATTAAAAATGGAAAAAAATTATGGTAAATTTTTTTTTTAATCGTTGACTCATCGTAGACATTTTTAGAGAGTTACTTCCCTTATATAATAGCGAAAAAAATGCATTAAAATGGAAAAAAATGATGGTAATTTTTTTTTTAATCGTTGACTCATCGTAGACATTTTTAGAGAGTTACTTCCCTTATATAATAGCGAAAAAAATGCATTAAAATGGAAAAAAATGATGGTAATTTTTTTTTTAAATCGTAGACTCATCGTAGACGCGCGCTAATACCCAGAAGGGCTAGATATGAATCACGACTATAAGATACCCGGTTTTGGTTAAACTGCACCGCAAAATGTGGGAGTAGTTAGGAATCTAAATCGTAGGAGACAGACACACAACTTCACTTTTATATATAAAGATGTCAAACTTTGTTCCTGAACGGGAAATTTTTAATGTTATGACCTTATTTCGTCTCGGAAGAGATTTGGGAAATACGGGAAAGGGCCATTGACTGGTGTAGAAAATTTAGATTACTACCAAAACAAATTTGTTGTGGAGTGCCTTAGCTTGCATGCGTCTTACACATATACACTCTATTGTTTTATAGTTATTTCTGTTGTATATCACATCATAAAATGGGTGAAGGAAAGCGAGTGCACACCCGCTAACCCTAAAACTAACCCTAACCGGTGTGCGCAGTAAAAAATCTGATTAAAATCGATCAAGAATTTGCAAACGTCATTGTCGGGCCCCTCGTATCATTAATAATATCTGATACAAGTTACCGCCACTTGTATCGTCCGACATGTTTGTTTATATTCGCGAGTGCCCGATTTCCGTGTTTTATTTTTTAGCATAAAATATTCTAAAATAGATGAATCGGATCTTTTCGGTTTGAACAGCAGTTTTTAACATAATTTCTATGTAACTAAAAAATGTTAAACTTCGTATACTGGTAGAATGTGTTTATAAAACATCTTTTTCTCTTGGCTTTATTGAGAAAATTCTATAGTTTGTAAGATATTTGTTGTTGTTTTTTTCTTCAATTTCTGCAATTTCAACCAATCACTGACGTCCATTGAGGTGAAAACATTCTGTGCCGTATGAATATGTCCCTCGTTTAAGAAACAGATTGGGTTTATTTACATTTGTGAAGAAAAAAAGATACCCTTCCCCCCACCCCTAACTAACCCTACCCTAAAATAGATTGAAATGCAATAGATCGATACTGGGGTCATAATTATGGGTGACAATTTCATATGACACCGCTAGAAAAAACTGCCGTTCAAACCGAAAAGATCCGATGAATCTTCGTAATTTTTTGAATACTTCATTTATTTTGGATATATAAGGTTGTCCCAAAAGTTCGTAGAAAGTCTTGGAAAATAAAGGTCTTTATTTTGAGGAATAATTTTTGTTGTTTTTGTTAGTACTTGGCGAGTAAAAATTAAATTTTCGCAAGTGTTTACGAACTTTTGGGACAACCTAATATTTCCCATTTTCATAATTTCTTATAGAAATTAGGCGTCATTTTCTTGGAGAGGTGTACTTCTAAAGAAGCGCCGAAACTAATAACATGTGCTGCTCAAGCGGTGAGGTGAGATTGCCAGCACTATCAGCTTCTCAACCTCTTTCAACATTTCACTTCCCCGTTACCGTCTCCCACTGCAGCCCGTTTCCAGAATGTACCCACTTACGTACAATATCTCCATTACACCTCCATTCATTTGACTGTTAACCATACGATGGGTCGTGTTAGACGCAGTGCTGACCGCCTCAAAGGCGAGTATATCCTCTGACAGCTACCCCACCCCCAATTTTCCATGATCGGTTAGGGCGTGGAATCCTCAAACGGACGTATTACATGTCGATTAGTCGAATTAGACCATCATTTACTCCACGAACGTTTTGTCGTCAATGCTGTACTTTCCCGTATCACCTGTTTCAACATAACTGTAATATATATATATATATATATATATATATCAACAATCAAGGAACGGCCATAATAGGCCATTCACCCATGGGTGAATGGCCTATTATGGCCGTTCCTTGATTGTTGATGTTGAACTTAAAAATGGTCTATGACTATTTAATTTTTTTCCCACTAGGCCGCTGGTGGCAAAAAAATTCTACAAAATTTTTTTTTGCCACCCTATATTGATTATATATATATATATATTATATATATATATATTATATATATATATCAACAATCAAGGAACGGCCATAATAGGCCATTCACCCATGGGTGAATGGCCTATTATGGCCGTTCCTTGATTGTTGATGTTGAACTTAAAAATGGTCTATGACTATTTAATTTTTTTCCCACTAGGCCGCTGGTGGCAAAAAAATTCTACAAAATTTTTTTTTGCCACCCTATATTGATTATATATATATATATATATATATATATATATGGAGGCGCAATGGCCCAGTGGCCTCCAAGTTAAGCACTTGTAACCAGCGGACTCGCGGTCGTAGGATCGCGGTTTCGATTCTCAGACCGGGCGTTGTGAGTGTTTATTGAGCGAAAACACCTAAAAGCTCCACGAGGCTCCGGCAGGGGGTGGCGATCTCTGCTGTACTCTTTCACCACTCTTTCTCCCACTCTTTCTTCTGTTGGCCTGCTCGCTTAGCCAGCGGGGTGGCGTCATTCGAAGGCTAAAACAATGCGAACGCATTGTGATCAGCGATGGTCTGGTCGGTCATGTGATATATATATAAACTATAAACAAACCCCAACTCTCAGCCGAACCCACACCCCACCCGTGCTTTCCCCACTCTCGCCTCACCACCTCCCAACAACATCACACCACCCACACACCCATCCCCACATCTTCACACCTAAACATACATACACGCACACGTCCAGACCACCAGCCCTCTTTCACACGCACATACATACTCTCTTATTTACACACACATCTTCGTGTTGGGGGTCATCTTTACTATGTTATCTCCCCTACTTTCCTTCTCGTGTGTGACCCTTATGTCCGAGTCGGACGCCATGATAGATCGTTAGCCACTACACACATTTTTTTCTCTCCTTGTTTTTTCTGTGTCCCTTTCTGTAGAAGAGCGTGGGCTCGAAACGTAAAAGACTTTTTCTATTCCTGAGCGTTATACTTATACATCTGTTTCTTTTGTACACCACCTGTCTTCGTCTTTTGTTTTTTTCGTAAACTCTCCCTATATAAACAAGCTATACCATTTTAATCCCGAGCAACGTCGGGTATCTCTGCTAGTATACACACACGCACACACACACACACACACACACACACACACACATACATACATACATCTATATGTATGAAAGACAGAGGATGGAATATACGAGAATATATTATAAATCACAAAAATTGTTTCGACACATCTAGCATCGACTCCTCTTGTGGGACACACAAAAACTGGTTCAGGAGTATCCGGTGGTGCAGACGTGTTTCGTCGGGTAATAAATAAATGAAAAAACTCTCAACACACACACACACATATATATATATATATATATATATATATATAATCAATATCACTTTTAATTTGTCTTAAGCACCTGTAACCGCGATAGCTGGCAGAATCGTTAGCACGCCTGGCGAAATGCTTAGCGGAATTTCGTCTGCCGTTACGTTCTGAGTTCAAATTCTGCCGAGGTCGACTTTGCCTTGCATCCTTTCGGGGTCGATTAAATAAGTACCAGTTACGCACTGGAGTCGATATAATCGACTTAATACGTTTGTCTGTCCTTGTTTGTTCTCTCTGTGTTTAGCCCCTTGCGAGTAGTAAAGAAATAGGTATTTTGTCTAAGGGTTATCCCCTAAATAACATAATTTAAAAAAAAACGGTATACTTGTAAGCTTGGCGAAATAAAATCGCCTTCGAAGTGGACGAGACATGCAAATATCAATATATTGCAGTTCTTTTTTCTTTTCTTCTACGCATCAGTGTTGTATACCCGCTCCACTTTCGGACCGAGTACATAATCACCACCAAGAAGTTTGTATACAAATAACATAAATTTTATTTGCTTTTGTGAAAAGTGTTACACAGGTAAGACGAAATTCAAATTTTCTATTACAAGCAGCTCAGTAATATTTTATACTTAATATACGTGTATTTTTATACGCTTGTCTAAAACTTACGAGCAGGAGTCATCATCATTCATCATTGTTCGACCGTGGTCGAGACAATGGAATTTACTATGTTACGCCAGACTTCACGGTCCATCATGGCATTACGGAGGTCCTGTTGCTGGATGCCTGTATCCCTGGAGATTACATCAGAGTAGGAGAGTGTGCGCCCTCTGGTATCGTGAGCAGATGGCTTCCAGAGGAGAAGAGTAGAAATTACCTCGTTTTCAGCTCTACAACAATGTCCAGCAAACTTTGCTCTTATATCAGATACAATTGCATGAACCACAACCCTACTTCCCAGAAAATCATTGGTGCCTAAGGTAACGCTAAAAGGGCGGAGTTCACTAGACGCAACGGATCTTTTCGGCAGTTTATAACATAATTTCTAGGTAACTAAAAAATTTTAAACTTCGTATACTGGTAGAATGTGTTTATAAAACATCTTTTTCTCTTAGCTTTATTGAGAAAATTCTATAGTTTGTAAGATATTTGTTGTTTTTTCTTCAATTTCTGCAATTTCAACCAATCACTGACGTGTGTTGAGGTAAAAAAAACATTCTGTGCCGTATGAATATTGGGTTTATTTACATTTGTGAAGAAAAAAAGATACCCTTCCCCCACCCCTAACCCTAACTCTAACTAACCCTAACCCTAAAACAGATTGAAATGCAATAGATCGATACTAGGGTCATAATTATGGGTGACAATTTCATATGACACCACTAGAAAAAACTGCCATTCAAACCGAAAAGATCCGACGCAACTGGCAAGGTACCATCACCTCATTCTCTTGAGACCTGTTCAAAACTAGTAAATTCTTTCACGAACTTGAGATTAGTATAGTATCTACAAAGGCATGTTAAGCTTCATGTTGCTAAAAGCTTGAGAAGAGCTCAATGACGAGGCTATAGGCGAAAACAAACGATAGCTGGTGCGGATCTTTTCGGTCTGAACGGCAGTTTTTTTCTAGCGGTGTCATATGAGATTGTCACCCATATTTATGACCCCAGTATCGATCTATTGCATTTCAATCTCTTTTAGGCGTAGGGGGAAGGGTATCTTTTTCTTCACAAATGTAAATAAACCCAATCTGTTTTTTAAACGAGGGACATATTCATACGGCACAGAATGTTTTCACCTCAATAGACGTCATTGATTGGTTAAAATTGCAAAAATTGAAGAAAAAGCAACAACAAATATCTTACAACCTATAGAATTTTCTCAATAAAGACAAGAGAAAAATATGTTTTATAAACACATTCTACCAGTATACGAAGTTTAAAAGTGTTTAGTTACCTAGAAATTATGTTAAAAACTGCCGTTCAAACCGAAAAGATCCTAAACGCCGACTTAGAGATACTAAGAATCAGTGAACTAGACAGAGTACAAAATGTGTGTAAAGCCAAGATAAAAATATGTTTTATAAACACATTCTACCAGTATACGAAGTTTAAAAGTGTTTAGTTACGTGGAAATTATTTTTAAAAAACTGCCGTTCAAACCGAAAAGATCCAAATCAAGTTTTAAATTGATCCACTGCGTAAATTCTTTCGGTGGTATTCGTGGCCAACCGATTTCCCAGTTCAAGGAAATAAAATCAGCCGAAGTCTTCAGGCGCAATTCCCACTAAAAATAGCATTTCGAATACAACAGGACCCACAGGGTGTTTGTGTGTTGGTTGCTTAAGTGAATTTTTTTGCAGCTATTTTAGAAACAGCAACGAGAATATTTTTTTAAAGGATTTCTCATCTATAATAATAAACACGAAATTAGTCTTGTCCACCCGGGGACCACTGTATCTCAGTTGACATTTACTCTACATAGACATATTATATCTTTTTGGAACCAGAATGATCCCGGGATTGAATACCTGTTCTTCGTTTGGTTCTTGAACATACAGCATTGGAGATCAGGTCTGGATGAGGATATGCTATGTGTTAACCGTTGAAAATTCAAAGTTTAAAAGAACCCCCAAAATTTGTGAACTTACAAACGTTTCATTTGCACTTCATTTAAAGTAATACCATATCGTTTGGGTACCACAAAATGCTTTATTATAACTGCTCTCCTCAGTTGTGGGTCGCAGGACCAATTGACCCTCCATATCGTTTGGGTACCACAAAATGCTTTGTTATAACTGCTCTCCTTAGTTGTGGGCCGCAGGACCAATTGACCCTCCACAGGAGCTAGCGTACAGGTCTGTATGGAGTGCGGCTATTAAACTAGTATTCCTTTACTTGTTTCAGTCATTTGACTGTGGCCCTACTGAAGAACCACCTTAAAGTGTTTTTGTCCAAGAAATCGACCCCAGGACTTAATTTTTGTAAGCCTTAATTTTTGTAAGCCCTTATTCTATGGCTGTCTTTTTGCCGAACCGCTAAGTTACGGGGACATAAGCACACCAACATTGGTTGTCAAGCGATAGTGGGGGACAAACACACACACACGGACAAACACACACACACACACACACACAACACACACACACACGACACGTTTCTTTCAGTTTCTGTCTACCAAATCCACTCAGAAGGTTTTGGCCGGCCGGAATCTATAGTAGAAGACACCTCCCCAAGGTGCCACGCAGTGAAGCCCTTATTCTATGGCTCTCTTTTTGCCGAACCGTTAAGTTACGGGGACATAAACACACCAACATTGGTTGGCAAGCGATAGTGGGGGACAGACACACACACACGACACGTTTCTTTCAGTTTGTGTCTACCAAATCCACTCAGGTTTTGGCCGGCCTGAATCTATAGTAGAAGACACCTGCCCAAGGAGCCACGCAGTGGGACTGAACCCAGATCCATGTGGTTGGAAAGCACACCGCTGCACCTGTTGCTTACACATATTTCCAGATGCTTATACAGTAGAATCTTGTGTAATTTTTTCTGTCTGATGTGTTGTCTGTGGATACTTTCACGTTGTCAAAAAGAACTGTTGGTTTCACCTATATACTTTTCCTTGCAATTGGGGCAGCTTATGCTGTATAGGAGTTTCTCTGTCTTGCAATTCATATTTGCTATATTGGGCCATAAACAATGCGGTTTTTTATACTTCCTATTTTTCAAAATAACGATAAAGTTCTTATTTAATCTAAAATATACACTGCTTTATTTTCTACAATGCTCTTCCCTCTATCTGGTAGACTTGCAAAATTCACTTGTCCGTGGCGAAAAATTCCAAAATTCACTTGGCTGTGACGAAAAATACTCCTCCAGTACTGTTATGAACTCGTCTATAGAATTCGTATTTTTTCTGTTCAAATGATTTTGAAGAATGCAGAATAAATGATAATTAGATGGGGCAATGTCCGGTGAATATGGTAGTCGAGGCATCGTTTCCCATTCAAACTGCTCCAGCCTTCGGAAGGTCATCCTCGCAGTGTGTGGCCGAACATTATCCTGATGGAAGAACACCTTTCGTCTTGAAACTAAACAAAGATTGTCGTTTTTCTTCTAGCGCTGATTTAAGCTGCTCACAGTAGATCTTTGTTATCGTTTGGTTTGGGTTTAAAAGTTCAAAATGGACTAAACCTTTCATATTCCACCAAACAGATATCAACACCTTACGTGGGTGAAGACCTTTAGCCTGGATTGCCGGTGTTCTTTCCCTACCCACTGTCTTCGGCGCATGACATTTTTAGAGAGAACCCATTTCTCATCAACAGTCAATATTCGGACTAAAAAAGGGTTCATTCGTGGGACGTGACAGCAAAGTAAAGCACACATTCACTCTCCGCGCGTAATTAGACTCGAAAAGTTTGTGAGGAACCCATTTACCCAATTTGCTAGCTTTTCCGATGGCAAGCTTGTATCGATGAATACTTGAATGACCAAATCCAAGCTTTTCTGCTAGTTCCTCAACAGTTACGATGGGATTTGTTCCACCAGGGCTTGTAGGACGTCCTTATCGACTTCTACAGATCTTCCAGGTCGAGGCTCATCTTCTAGGCAGTAAGTAGCCAAATGGCTTAAAAACCTGGACGTTATCAAAGATGTGATCTGAAAAAAAAATGGCTACTGCTCCTTGCACATTAGGAGATATGCACTTGAATGGGGTTTTTTTAAAAGAAAAACACTGAGTAATTGATCCACATGCCTGCCCAGAATATGACTGGTACTTATAACATCAGACCCTGTAGATGACTGTCAATATGACTCAGAAACCTGGACGTTATCAAAGAAGCTTGAGAGGCGGTTGGATGGAACTTACACTCGCCTCCTTATGAGAACTCAAAATCTCTTGTGGAAGCGTCATCCAACCAAAGTACAAATATATGGGAAACTACCACCTGTATCATCTCTTGCGAAGGGTAGAAGAGTCCAGTTTGCTGGACATTGTTGTAGAGTTGAAAACGAGGCAATTTCTACTCTTCTCCTCTAGAAGCCATCTGCTCGCGATACCAGAGGGCGCACACTCTCCTACCCTGATGTAATCTCCAGGGATACAGGCATCCAGCAACAGGACCTCCGTAATGCTATGATGGACCGTGAAGTCTGGCGTAACATAGTAAATTCCACGGTCGAACAATGATGATAATAGGCAGTAGCTTCCGGCTTGGAAAATTCATCTTTCGGTTCTTTCTTCTTGCGACATTCTAATCACATGTCAGTAGTACCATAGCTGTGGCCTCTCGATGCGGAAAAGTAGTGGGTCGACCTGAAGAAAATTCCTGATCTACGCACCGTATCAAGTACAATTACTCCAGAGGCCCTTCGGCGAAGACTCCGAATTTTTTCGGTTTGAACGACAGTTTTTTAAAATAATTTCCACGTAAATAAACACTTTTAAACTTCGTATACTGGTAGAATGTGTTCATAAAACATCTTTTTCTCTTGGCTTTATTGAGAAAATTCTATATTTTGTAAGATATTTGTTGTTTTTTTCTTCAATTTCTGCAAATTTCAACCAAATACTGACGTCTATTGAGGTAAAAAAAAACATTCTGTACCGTATGAAAATGTCCCTCGTTTAAGAAACTGATTGGGTTTATTTACATCTGTGAAGAAAAAAAAAGATACCCTTCCCCCCACTCCCAACCCTAAAACAGATTGAAATGCAATAGATCGATACTAGGGTCATAATTATGGGTGACAATTTCATATGGCACCGCTAGAAAAAACTGCCGTACAAACCGAAAACATCCAAGCTTTGACCGCTAGTGTTCGCGATCCTAATATTTTGGTCATTACCTAACATTCATAGCCGTAGGTGAGGATGGGTACGAAAACAGAAATGAAGGAAGCAGGTAAAGTTTTTTTTTTTTCTCTTTTACCAATCTCTCCACTTCTGAATGTCGAATGCTGGAACTAGCACATTATTATGCCAGAACCTGCAATTCTTGCATCTAGTGCAGCATCCTGCTCCCCATCAATACACCCTCGAAATATTTAAGCGTCTCCATTTGTTTCCATAATGCTACATTAACATGTGGTGAAGGCGTATGGCTCAGTGGTTAGAGCGTCGAGCTTACGATCGTGAAGTTGTGAGCTCGAATCCCAGACCGAGCTGCGTGTTGTGTTCTTGAGCATGACACTTTATTTCACATTGTTCCAGTTCACTCAGCTGTAGAAATGAGTTGCGGCATCACAGGTGCCAAGCTGTATCCGCCCCTTTGCCTTTCCCTTGGATAACATCAGTGGTGTGGTGTGGAGAGGAGAGGCCGGTATGCATGGACGACTGGTGGTCTTCCATAAACAACCTTGCCCGGACTTGTACCTGGGAGAATAACATTCTAGGTGCAGTCCCATGATCTGTCGTGACCGAAGGGGGTCTCATCGTATCCATCTACATATCCATGTCTGTCTATCTATCCTAGACATGTTTCAGTCTTATGACCTCATATATTGTGTGTGTGTGTGTAGCCATCTACATGGTTCATGACTCAGTGGTTAGAGCGTCGAGCTTACGATCGTGGGGTTGTGAACTCGAATCCCGGACTGGGCTGCGTGTTGTGTTCTTGAGCAAGACACTTTATTTCACGTTGCTCCAGTTAACTCAGCTGTAGAAATGAGTTGCGACGTTACAGGGGCCAAGCTGTATCGGCCCCTTTGCTTTTCCCTTGGATAACACTGGGGAGGGGCGCGGAGAGGGGAGGCCGGTATGCATGGGCGACTGCTGATCTTCTATAAACCACCTTGCACAGACTTGTGACTAGGAGGGTAACTTTCTAGGTGCAAGCTCATGGTCAGTGTCGTGACCGAAGGGGGTCCCAGGCCAGGCCACATTAACACGTAGAGTGCACTGCGAAGACATATAAATACTGAAAAAATAAGAATAACACCAAAATACCAATATTAACAAAAAAAATAAAAAACAATCAACGAAAATTACATGAAACTCATCTTTTTTTGTTTGTTTACTTTATTTACATTGAGAATCAACAAAATCATTACAGTTTTTTTGTATTATTATTATATTTTTTTTTGGTAATTTTTTTGGGTATAATTTTTTCGTTTTTTCAAATAGTCTTTGACAGTACCAAACATTAGTACTTTTACAGAGCTGTACAGTGATACACGTGGGTTCGTAATTTATTTTATTGTTGTATTTACTGTCATTTTTTTTTGTTTATTTGGTTGGGTTTATATTGTTTTTTCATTGTTATTGTTGTATTACTTTTTTGTTCAATTATTATTATTATAATTATTATCATTCATGTATGCATGTTAAATTGAAACTGAAAATAGAAAGGGAGGTGGATAAGTCTATCTGCGATTCATTGTAAGTATTGTATGTCGTGTATGTATATTACATATATATATAAATACATATATATGTACATATATATATATATACATATATATATATATATGGGTGTGTGGTGTTGTGATGGTTACCTTTAATGGTTTAAGATTTCATTATGTACAAATTATAATCAATGGGTTTATAATCATCGTCATCATCGTCGTCGTCATTATATAATTATCAACATCATTATCATTAAATCAGCTCCTTCCTTCCGGTCGCATACATACATACACACACAAACGCACACATATACACAACACATGCATCCATGTCATACACACATCATTCCCTTCCCTAACAACTCTTTTAACACCTACGCTGATTTTTTAAAAAAATTTTAATATTTATACAAATCTTTTGTTCGAGGGATTCCAGCAAACATTATATATATATATATATATATATATGATTGCTGAATTTTAACAAGTGTATATATTGATACATTGACGTATATAACTGCATGTAAATGTTTGTGTGTATATATACATACATATATATATATATATATACATACACACACATACATATATACACACACTCACATATACACATTTATTTTGAGGGGTTATAGCCATTATCAGTTTTTAGGTTGCTGCAAAAAGGATATCAGAGCTTTGTAAAAGGAAAAATAAGACATGATATATATATATATATATATATATATATATATATAATGTGTGTGAGTGTACGTGTATAATATAATGTATGTTTAATTGCTGCCCTCTGGATTTACAAAATTTTTGTGTTTTCATTTTACTGTTGCATAACGTTCATCAGGGTGATACACGCATTCAAATGCAGAGGGTCAATAAAAGTTATATATATGTATATATATATATGTATGTATGTATGTAATTATCAGAGAGAAAGAAAGAAAGAGAGAGAGAGAAGAATGTAGAGAGTACGTGTAACAAAAATTAAATCTTATTTTTCATATTTTCTTTATTTTGGGGTTTTAGGGAGAATAAAAATATGAGGTTTGGGAGGGAAGGGAAAGGGTGACAAATTCTTTGTTGTAGTTATAATGAAGGTGTGAAACTGTTATTGTAAAATAATATAATTAAAAATAAGGGACAATTTTAGTAATTTGTATGTTGCTGGGGAGTAAAGTGGTACCTTTTACGGGGATTTTCGGGTTGGGGTTTTGTTTTACTTTTTTTAAGCCTTCCTCACTCCCACTTAGTTCAAGCGGTTCCCCACCCCTTATTTCACCCCTGTCAACATTACCTCTACTACCACTACCTTATGAAAAACTTCTAACACACACGTACACGCAAAACTCACATTTATACAATTTTTTTATTATTGTTGTTGTAATTTGTTTCATTTCGTTATATTTTTAGTCAGGTGCGTGTGGGTGATTGAGCAAGGGTGGGAGTTGTGAGTGCAACTACAATCTGTTGTTGCAGTTGTAGTTGTTGTTGTCAAATCCATCAGACTCCAACCCTCACGCAAAAGTATATAATTGGTACACAATTTGTTTTTGTTTTTTTTTTTAATTTTTTTCTTTTAAATTTCATTTATTGACGTCACAATTTCTTCTCTGACACGAGAGAAGGAAAGGCAAAAAAAAAAAAAAATTTTTTTTCAAAAATGTCGAACACAGCATAACAATTAACAAACTCCCAGGTGCGCGCACACGCATGCGCACTTAACCACACACGCATCCATACAAATGAAAGCCGTTTTTTTTTTCCAGTATTTCTTTTCGTTTTGTATTACAAAGTATTTGCTTTCAAACTTCAACACTCATGCATGCATACACACATGCATACATCCATACACGCGCACACATACATTTAGAGTTTTTGTACATCTATATGCAGGCTCACGGACATGCATTGATCATGCATTGCTTCACATACAGATTGCATACACTTAAGTGTATATCATCTGTATGGATTTTTATATATAATATTTTGAATTCATATATATATATGCATATATATATATATACGTATATATATATATATATTTATATATATATATATATATATACGTATATATGTATATATATATTTATTTATTTAAAAAGCATATTATTTTACACCTTGTATATATATATATATGTATATATATGTGTATATATATATATAGGCGTTTTTCAGCATAACATTTTAAAGGGAAAAAGGCAAAATTCACCCACCCGCCCGCCCCATTTTTTTAACAGATGGTAGAAAAATTTATATATGTATACATACATACAAACATTGATATACATACATACACGCAAACTACTATATATGTACGCACATACATATATTTGTGCACATACATTCAAATATACAGACATACGTATACATACATGCATACACATATGTACATACATATATATATCTGTACACACACACACATACATACAAAAGACGGCAACAGCAGCAACAATGCCAACAACAATGACAACAACAGTAATATTAGCAGAAGTAGTAGTAGTAGTAGCAGCAGCAGCAGTAATTAAATGGCAATAGAGAAAAAGAGAACAAATGCAAAGCAGCAATAATTATTTTTAATTAATTTTTGGAGAAAGCTAATAATAATAATAATTTCAAATTTTGCCTTAAGGCCAGCATTTCGTGGGGAAGGGTTCAGTCGATTACATCGACCCCAGTGCTCAACTGGTACTTATTTTACTGACTCCGGAAGGGACAAATGGCTAAGTATGCCCCCAGTGGAATTCGAACTCAGAATGTAAAGATGGATCAAAATGCTTAGCGGCATTTTGTCCAGCTTGCTAATGGTTCTGCCAGTTCCCCACCTAAATAAATAAGTAAATAAAAATAATTATCTCTAAGATAGGCACAATGCCCCAAATTTGGTAGAAAATGTGTTAGCCAGTGAGATTGAACCCCTGACTGGTCCTTTAGTTTAGGACCCCGAAGGGATGAAAGGCAAAGTCGACCTTGGTAGAATTACAAGCCAGAATGTAAGATGTTAGAATAAATACCACAAAGCTTTATTATTTTTTTTTTTGGAGGGTGTTATAATAAAAATAATTTCTAACATAGGCACAAGGCTATCAACTAGTGGGGAAAGGAAGGGTTTTTTGGGCTCATTTAACCCTAAAAGAAGACTCCATGCTTTTAGTTTAGCAATAAAAAGTTAAGGTAGCCACTGACTGTAAACAACTGCAACAAAATACTGCAGAATATTATTGTCTGACACTGTCTGGTTTTACAAACCAGATTCCTAACATAGGTGTTAGTCATTTTCAAGGGTTAGATATTTTAAGGGTTGAGTGTCTCAGATTAAATTAACCCCTCTTCCACACTGACTGAAGACTTAGGTTTTTTTTTAATTTCTTATATTGACCCCCAGAAAAAAAATGTTGAAGCTTGTCAGGTTTTGAACATGGAATGTAGCTTGAAACACTTCAAACGAAGTACTTTGTTTCCAACTTTAGTAATTCTACCAAATAATAATAATAATAATTTGTAATAAGGGCTTAATAACAAAATGTTGAACAATGGATATGTTTTTATGCATTAGAGAGAGAGAGAGAGATGTTTTCATACAACGCTTATTACAGTGAACAATATTTTAAAAGATCTATGATGAAATCTACTAAAAATCTCAGAAGCAATGTGCAAGAGAGGTAGTATATATATATGTATATATCTATGTATATATATATATATATTATATATATATATATATATATATATATATATGCACAGATGTATTTCTATGTATACATATATATATGCACAGATGTATTTCTATGTATATATATATATATATGCATGTGTTACATAATATATATTTATATCACATATTGCATAACATGTAGATTACGTATGTTACACAAAATATATTTATAAAATATAGTAAATATTATAGATATTTATATGTATATATTGCAAAACGCACACATTCTATATACATATATATATATATATTTATATATATAACACTGTACATATAACTTATGTCCTTGCACATTATATAATTCAAATATATACACAAAAGATGTAAGTGAGAGAGAGAGAGAGAGAGAGGAGAGAGAGAGAGAGAGAGAGAGCACCAGTTGTTTGTTTGTGTCTTGTTTTGTGACTATTTTTATTTTCAGAAGAATGATGATGAAGATGAAAGGGCAATGAACAGGTATGAGAAGAAAATGTAGTTATAGGAAAGCATCAGGATGGGAAGAGTGATGTATCTATTTGATATATATATATATATATATATATATATAAGAGGATATGATGGGTCAGTGTGAATGAGAAAGTTTAGGTAGTGAAAGAAACCCAGTCCCTCAGCATGGCTGTAGTCCAATGATTGAGACAGCTAAATGATAAAATAAAACACACACAGAAATAGAAAGTGGTGATATCATATATATATATATAGAGAGAGAGAGAGAGATGGGATAACAGGGATATGACTTGCATAGGGTTTTGTATACAGAGAAATTTGATATCACTCTATGGCTGCAGAAAGACCTCGTTAGAAGAGTTCTCTTCATTAATTAGGAAATGCTGCATATGTCCTTGTATTATATACATCTATGCATATATTTATATTGTCATATGTACATGCATCAGTGTATAGGTACATACATGTGTGTGTTTATATATATATAGATAGATAGATAGATATGTATGTGTGTGTGTGTTTAAGGTATATTTTTGTAATTATCTTAGATTGGTCAATTAAGTTAACTGACCAACACTTAATTGCTTGAGCTGAAAGCTCAAAGCAACTATCTATATTCTGTAAGAATCTGCATTACATTATTATATAGATGTATCTTCTATATAAACGGCAGTTTGTCGTGTGTGTTTCGTGTGTCTGTTTGGTTGTACCTCACTCTGACCACGGCTTTCCAACGATTCTGATGAAAACTTGACAAACATAGCCCAATGTCATAATTCAAAACTAACGCAGCGAAAATTTTGAAAAGTTCCCCAGTTCTGAAAAAAATCGATAAATTCGACATGGGGTCGATAATCAGAAACACAACCACAGACTGTCTAGGGGACGCAACTCCACCTTTTTTAACTTCAAAAAAAATTTATCATATTTTTTTCCCATATTTTGGCTATAACTATCTAAAAATGCTTTATAGTTATTTCCCTTACAAACCCGAGCAACGCCGGGCGATACTGCTAGTATATTATATACATGTATATATATATATACACACTCGTACATGTATATTATATATATATATACACACAAACTCTCACACACATGTATATTATATATATATATATATATATATAGTGAATGGGTGAGAGTGTGTGTGTGTGTGTGTGTGTATATATGTGTGTGAACATATTTTCACAAAGGTGTGATATTAATATATTTCGCTATTAAAATAATTCTGCTACATCTACTATTGCTAATAAAAACAACAACAATAATAATAATAATGATAATAATAATAGTAATTTGGGTACAAGAGCACTACTTTGTGGTGGGAGAGATAAGGGTAAAGGCGTTGGGGATGTATATAATTTCATTAAATGATCTTAATTAAATGCTAAAATAGGATTTGAAAATGTGAATGTAAAATAAACAAAATGACTTGTTAGATACTATAAAGGCACTCTACCAATTTTGGTTCTTCACTACTCTCTCTAAGATGGTTATGATGATGATATGATGAGAGGAATTAATATGGCCACACAAGATCTCAAATGTTTTGTGGAGCAGTGCGGGGGTTGTGGTGTAACAACACAGTTAATGCTAAGCCCAGTTTCAGTATGGATAACTTCCTTCACTGACCAGAAAGGTGAAAAGCAAAAAAGCTCGGCCTATGTGGGATTTGAACTCGCAACGTAAAGACCTGTAACAAAACTCAGTGATGAGGTTTTACAGCTAATACTCTACTGATCCTCCCAATGCAACCTGTTTGGAATAATAATAATAATCATAATAATAATCCTTTCTACAATAGGCACAAAGCCAGAAATTTTGGTGAAGTAGGCCAGTTGATTATATTGACCCAGTCTTTCACTGGTCCTTAATTTATTGACCCTGAAAGGATGAAAGGCAAAGTCAACCTTGGCAGAATTTGAACTCAGAATGTGAAGACGAACAATATGTAATTGAGCATTTTATCTGGTATGCTAATGGTTCTGCAAGCTCACTGCCTTAATAATAATAATAATTCTTTCTGATTTTTTTGGCACAAGGCCAGCACTTTTGGGTGGAAGGGGAAGGCAATTACATTGACCCTAGTAGTTGGTTGGTGCTTATTTTTATTGACCCCTGTAAGAATGAAAAAGCAAAGTTGATCCTGGCTGAATTTGAACTTAGAACAAAAAACCAGCATTCACAAAATTCTACCAGCTCACCACCTTACTACTACTACTACTACTAATAATAATAATAATAATTTCTAAGATTGACATCAAGGCTAGGCGTTTGAGCCAGAGGCACTAGTCAATGAAACTAACCCCACAGAAGTTTATCAATACCAGATGGATGAAAGGCAAAGGTTTGCCTTGGTTAGATATGAACTCAGAACATACATAGGCAGAAGAAATAATGCAAAGCATATTTTGCCTGATTCCCTCAACAATTCTTCTATGCCACTAGCTTCCTTCGGGACCTGACTCTGCTCTACCATTTACTGATGCAAAAAACCAGTCCCTAGAAGACCTCGAGTTAACTTGTCTAACTGTGATATTAACAACTCCAAACAGCTTTTGTACCAAATGACAGTGAGCCATTACTATTATTATTCATTATTATTAATGTAGTTGTTAAAGCTGTTATAGTTATCATTATAATAGATAAGCAGGATGGAGAAAGACCGAGAGAGAGAGAGAGAGAGAGAGAGACAGAGAGAGAAATAAGAAACTAGAAATGATTCCCTAAAAGCAAATCCAATCTGAAAATACTTCACATTAATTTCACATAGAGAGTATGTATGTGCATTTATGTGTGTGTGTGTGTGTGTGTGTGTGTGTTAATATATATGCCTGTTTATCTATGAATGTTAAAGTGTATGTTTGAGTGTGTATGTATATATATATACATATATATATATATATATATATATATATATTCATGTTTATGTGTTTACATGTATATATATATATATATATATATATACATGCATGCATATTTAAGTGTTTATATATATACACACACACACAACATATATTATATATATATATATACACACACAAACATATATATATATATATATATATTATATATATATATATATATATATATTTATGTTTATGTGTTTACATGTATATATATATATATATATATATATACATGCATGCATATTTAAGTGTTTATATATATACACACACAAACATATATATATATATATTATATATATATATACACACACATATACAAAACAGAGTGGAATATTATTTTATGAATTGAAACAAGAAAGGCAAACAGTTTTAAAGGGGAATGAAAAGACAAGAAAAATAAAGAAACAATACAAAAACGAAAACAACTGTTAATGTCATTATATATATAAATGAAATTCAATTTGCATGTCTATGCGAGTGTGTGCATATAACTTCATATACACACGAATATATATGTGCGTATGTATGTTTAAATATGCGTGTGTGTGTTGGAATGATTATTCTGTCCATGAGATATGGATTACAAATAACAAAAATCAAACAAGTAAAAAAAAAAAATGTAATAAAAAAGTAATAAAACAGATAAAATAAAACATACGTATCACTTCAACAATAAATGAAAGCAACTCAATATATGATTTGTTATAAAGATTTAAACACAAAAATAAAAATGAAAACAAATAAACAAACATATAAATATGCAAGCACTATATACATACACTTGCAACACACTGCTGTCACATCATACATATATAAATGTGTGTGTGTGTGTGTGTGTTAAGCCTTCAACAAGTAGAACAGCACTTAATTTTTACTCGTTTAGCTTGATCATGTTATAAGAAAAACTACAATTCTCGTTAAATACAGCTACCCATGGTTTCGACTGGGAAACCCGAGGTTGCCGTATGTAATAAAAATTGCAGTTTTTATTATCACATCATATATATATATGAATATAAATATCTGGTGATCAGGGCCATCTCAACAGCATTATAGGCCTCTGGGGGAAATCGATGCACGTGACCCTATGGTATTTAGTATATTGATAGCAAGCCACAGTTTACGCAGATCAGCATAGGGCCAGCCCCTAGTCTCATGAGGCACATGAACAAGTGCCCACACCTTAAAATGACACTGGTGATGATGGTCGAACTCTATTCAAGTGATAGATCTATAGACAAGACATTCCAGTCATGACCACTCCTAAATTTCAGAGGTTATCTAGGACCATATCATCTAACAGGTTCTCACCATTTAAGATGGTGAAGTTTATTTTGAGGAGAGTTGCCTGCTATCTCTGAACAGCTGAAAAACCAGCTAGAAGCTCTCTTGTTGCGAGGTGTTCATGTATTTGTTTGTAAGTAGGCCCTATGTCAAATTTTTGTTAAAAGGAAACCAGCTTAAATAGCAGTTTTGAAATGAAATCCTCCTCCCCCCCTTTATTGAACTGCTGCTGCTTCTTAGAAAGAGCAGAAGACTTTAAAACCCTTTTTTAATCTCACCAGTCCACTGTTATATCTGGAGTAGAGAACAATCAGTTGAAATACTTGTGCATTTGCTTAGGGACTTCCCCAACTGCTAACCATCTTTTTGGCCTGGGCCCTATTCGATCCATATCTTACCCAGTGATAAAAAGCAGAATTTAGGATTGACATATACAGAACTGAAACATATACAGCAATGCATGTCAGTCATTATATTAATTTGAATTAATTATTCTATTAACAAGATTTTGAAAACAATACACATACACATAAAACTGAAACAAGCACAAATTTTTAAATAAAGATTTCTGAAATTAATTAGCAACAGCAACCAGACCACCACTAACAACAAAGTGCAATCAATGAATTAACCAACGAAATAAAAACAATATATACAAATATATATAAATTAAACCAAAAAATTCAAACGGAGCGATTACAACAAAACTATAGTACAATTCAATAAAGTTCAAAACACAACTCGAAACAAAGAAAGGAGTGAAAATGTGATATTTCACGGTGTAGTGACACTAGTAAAGATAATATTGACAGTGCAAAAATTACAAAAACAAAACAAAAACAACAGTACTATTTGTTGCAGCAGGTGCATTAATGATAAAACTTGAAAATGAGGATAAGTTAACCTGTATATACATGCATTGTGTGTGTGGTGTGTGTATATATATATATGTACAGTTTGAATTCTAGAATGGTATTATATATATGTATATCTATATATATATATATATATATATATAAAATTATAGATTAGGGTATTTACGAGATAGCACCATGCTGAAAATAGCAGCCATGATCTGACTCTAAAACCACCTTAATTGTCCATATATATCAACATATTAAGGTGGTTTTAGAGTCAGATCATGGCTGCTATTTTCAGCATGGTGCTATCTCGTAGATACCCTAATTTATAATTTTAATAATTAATACCTTTGAAGGCTATTTTTTCCATGTTGACCACTTGATAAAAATCGTTATTTTATTTTTGAATCAACGATCTTATTTTATTTTTGAATCAACGATCTTATTTTATTTTTGAATCAACGATCTTATCCTTATATATATATATATATGTATGTATGTATGTAGACACACTTTCAATTATAGAAATTGGTCCATGTTACCAATAGTTTCAAAATCACTATTGTCATCATACCAGTTTGACTGCAAGTGATTCAGGATTTGTTTTGGCTATATAACTGCGAGTGAACAATTTCATACGTATTTTTCTGTGTATATGTGTGTGTGTATATATATATATATATATAATCATCATCATTAAACGATGATTATGATGATGATATTTATATTGTATGTGTATATATATAAGCATGCTCGTGTTTAACTCCAAGTCAGCTCTGAATGACCAAGCTTTTGATTAAGTACATTCCAACCATGACAAGCCTGCCTTTGTCTAAACCATAATATCTCCAAGTCTTTATCATCCTGGATATATCACGTCTCCTCTTGAGATTTGGGGAAAATTTCCAATAGATCAGGCAGCTGTATAGAGTTTTGTTCCTCATGTATGAGTATCTGTATGTGTCGTGTATATATATATATATATATATATATATATGTGTCAGTATTCATCATCTGCAATATTTTAGAGCCAAACATACGCATATAAATAAACTAAGCACAAATGACCAACAAAATTCAACAGATTCAACAACGAAAGAAGTGTTTGCATCCCATACAAAAGGACAGCTAAACAAAACA
This sequence comes from Octopus sinensis, assembly GCF_006345805.1. Lineage (NCBI taxonomy): Eukaryota > Metazoa > Mollusca > Cephalopoda > Octopoda > Octopodidae > Octopus > Octopus sinensis. The sequence continues at coordinate 25,023,397 of NC_043022.1, forward strand.
GAAGAAAACACTGAAACTATTACACTGACATGCTTAAATATATAACTGAGAAAAGAAGCAAACCAGAAAAAAAAAAAATCTCAATAAAGTAAAAAGAACAGAAAGGAAAAGAAAACACCTGAGGCATGTAAAAACTCGCCAGTAACTAACTTTTAACAGATGCAATGGAATAATGTCAGTTACTAGGACGCAGAAGTGTGACGAAATTTTTAGATATTCATAATAGGAAACTACTATTAAGAAATATCTAAAAGGTTAATATAACAAATTTTTGATGTTCTTAATTAGATAAAATGAATTCCACAGTGTTTCATATATATATAATCAAAATTGGGTAACCAGTAGGAATTGAACATAGATCTTCTCGTTTAAATCATAGTGTATGTGTGGTGTTTAAATATCGAACAATCTGTATTCATTATGCATAAAATGAAACATCAGAAGGATTATATGAAAGTATGATGATGATGATGGTGGTGGTAGAAATGTAGGGAGGGGAAAATGTAGTGAAGAAAGATGGTAGCAGAGAGGAGGTAGGAAACATTTGTGTGTGTGTGTGTGTGTGTGCTCTTGTACAAGACAAACAAATGATTCATTCTGATGGAGAAAGGGTAAGAAAAATTCGGAAATTTTTAATGTCAAGATTTTCTTAAACTGAAATATACAGAGGAGTCAACAATTGTATATTACACACACACACATATATATATACTATATATATATATATATATATATATATATATCAGGTGGGAAGGGTGCTGAGTAGCTGTGTGGTTGAGAAGTTTGCCTTACAAGGAATGTGGTTTGAGTTTTTCCACCCTTTTCACAGCACTTTGAGCAAGTATTGCTTGCCAAAAGAGCTTCCAGCCTGACTGACTAAGATCTTAAAATTAAAAATTTGGTGAAATGAAACTGTGAAAGTTCAATGGATATATATGTATGTATGTATGTATATTCCTTATTGTGGAGGCGCAATGGCCCAGTGGTTAGGGCAGCGGACTCACGGTTGTAGGATCGCGGTTTCGATTCCCAGACCGGGCATTGTGAGTGTTTATTGAGCGAAAACACCTAAAGCTCCACGAGGCTCTGGCAGGGGGTGGTGGCGATCCCTGCTGTACTCTTTCACCGCAACTTTCTCTCACTCTTTCTTCTGTTGGCTTGCTCGCTTAGCCAGCGGGTTGGCGTCATTTGAAGGCTAAAACAATGCGAAGCGCATTGTGACCAGCGATGTGTAGCAACATCTTATAGCCTGGTCGGTCACGATGATCACGTGGTGATATTCCTCATTACAGGGTATAAGGTAGATGAAAGAATATATAAATGAACGATTGAAAATGAGTATGTAAGAGAAAGTGACTAGAAAGATATTTGAGTAAGTTAATCATATTGTGATTATAACACAAACACCTACACTGAGAGAGCAAGAGAGAGGGGGTGAGGTGGAGAAGAATATATCGACAAAAGGTGGGGAGAAAATTTGAAGTGTTAGGAGTGTGGGGAGACATTCTCTTTATGAAAATGTTTGGTCAAAATTCATAAATTTATAACCTCAAAAAAAAAAAAAACTTACAAATTTGACATTTTTCGATGTGTCCACCTGTCATAATTGATGAGGATGTTGATGTTGATAATGATATTAATAATAATTATTTCTTATATAGACACAAGACCTGAAATTTGAGGGAAAGATGGATCTAATCTAATCTATTATATTTAATCATATTATATATATACTCAAGTGGTACTAATTTTATCACCTTCAAATGGATGAAAGAGTAAGTCAAGTTCAGTGAAATTTGAACTCAGACTGTTTGGACAAGCTAAATGCTGTGAAGTATTCTGTCCAGTGTGCTAACAATTCGGCCAACTCACTGCCTTTTGAATAGCTTTAATAGGAATCATTATGGTTGTTGACTTTAACAAAAGGTCAAAGGTTTGAGTGGTTTCTAGTCATCGTAGATGAAGTCCTTATTTTAAGAAGGGATGAGGGAGTTCAGAAATAGACCATAGAAAATGTACACAGAAACATGAACATCTATCAGTATACACCTGTCTATCTATCCATCTCTCTCTTTCTCTCTCTCTGCATACATATACACTCATGTATACACATCCATGTGTTCGTATAAATGTGCATGTTGGATGTATATTCATATCTCTAAGGAAATAAAGGCCTGCATTTTGCCAATCTTGAATGTACTACAAAAGATAAATATAGAATTTGCAAAAAAAAAAAAGGGACAAAAAAAATCGAATCAACAATATCTGTTCAGGAAGGATCATTTAAAGGGGAACAAAAAAATGGGGTGTGTGATTCCTTGGTGAAGGGGTCGGGTTAGGTATGTGTAGAGGAAGAAGTTGGATTAAAAACAGCAAAGTAAATTAACAAAGCAGCAAGCTCTGATGATGACGACGATGATGATGATGATGGTTATAGCATTATAGTTAATCATGAAGATGACAACAGTTATGATTTTATAATGACAATAAAGAGAATTTGTAAATTATAAACAAAACTAGTTTGTAATTTTAACAAAAAAAAAAATTAGTGGGAAAGAAATGGTGATGTTGTAGCAATCATTCATACCAAATGTGCAATGTGAAATTTTAATTACTATCAATTTATATCATTTTTTTTTACTAATTATTTGCTATGAATTTAATGATATAAAAAAAAACAATAAAGTGGTCAAGAAACATAAGAACCATGATAATGAACCATTATGATTTCCATTCATTCTTCAAAGGAACTAATTTATCGATTTGACATCTGGGAATCTTATTAACAATAACGACGACGATAATAATTAAGATGTGGATAATGATAATAATAATAATAATAATAATAATGATAATAATAATAATATAGTCCATTTGACCAGGAGACAAAGACACTCATATAAGGCAGGGAGGTAGGTGCACGAGTCAATAAAATTTAATTAATAGATGTATCAACATGTTGGTGATTTTATCAACCTCAGAAAGATGAAAGGCAAAATTAGAACTCTTTCCTGGAGAGGTTTGAACTGGGAAAAGAATACAAAACAGGTCACCAACTAGCTTGATACCTACTGACTGAACCACCTTACTGCCTCTATATAACTAATAATAATAATAATGATAATAATGATAATAGCAAAAGATTGCTTTGGGAAGCTTCGAGGCCCCTAAACTAGTAGGTTGAAGTTTACGAAAGCAGAAGGCCCAAATAGCTAATAAACAAGAAAATCAAATTTACATAAGAAGCATGTATGTATATCTGTGAAATGTATGGGTATGTGTATTTGTTTATATATGTAAGTAATACAGCATGTGTGTATGCATGTATGTATGTATGTGTGTGTGTGTGTGTGTGTGTATAAAGCACATGAGTCACAAAAAAAAAGTGGGGTTTTGCGCAGTTAATGCGACCAGTAACAGGCCAAAACATTCAACTATTTCTCTGAATTGCTAAGGGGCCATGCAACCACTTTGCCGCATGTAAATATAAGTAATGCACAACATTATTTAGAAAATGACGATAAATGTTAAAATTAAAAAACAAAATATGAATTCAAGAAAACATATATACAATATATATATATAATGTCATATATATATATATATAATATAATATGTATATATGTGTTTTGAAGCTTTAAGCATCATTCTAAATGAGGATGGGGGGTCAGCTTTTATGTATGCTAACTTTTTTTTTTTTTCACGTTTTTCGTAATAATTTTGTTTTTCGTTTTATTAAATATAAAAAAGGGGGGAGGAGAAACAGGAAAATTATTTTCTGACAGGTGCTGGAGATTTAGACAGATATTACTCTGACATTTTACCCATCATATATATATAGATATATAGATATATATATAATGTGTGTATGTGTGTGTGTGTATTTATAATTGTGTGTATATGTATTTATTTATTTATATATACATATACTGCATATAGTTTTGTTTTTAAATAACTTTTTTATATTTACCTCTTTTCTTATATCACCGGATAGCTGTTTTCCCCATATTATATATATATATATATATATATGCACACACATATCTATATCTATGTATGCACATATACATATATATGTATGTGTACATAATACTTGTATGCGTATAAGTATTTATATATACACATACAAACGCACACGTATATATGCATATATATATATTTATATATATTTATATACACACATAAATATGTATGCATATATGTATATATATTTTTTTGTGGTAGATAAGTTAAAGCGTAGTAGTAGGGGTATATATATATATATCAGTACAATTTACTCAAACCCTACTTTATTTCTGATTAAATGTTTGCATCAACTCTTGAACAAAGAGTAACGTTGACCACAGCAGGATTTGAAACTGGATAAAACAGTTTATATCAAAAAAAAAAAAAAATGTAGGCAAACGAAAAACAAGAAGAAGAACTTATAAAGGAAACCGAAATGCAATGAGCTAGATACCCTATAAAGTATCTATAATGTAATCTGGTCCTCTAACACATTGTTCCAGCAGGAACTGACGTAAATCAAAGTATATAGATTGTACACACATAGACACACACATACACTTCATATATATATATATATATATATATATATACATACACACACAAGTTTATATATAGAAAAAGAACATGAAGTTGAAAAGTGATCGGAGATCCTTCAATTTATTTGCATTATCCCTGTAATGTAAATGAATTAAAGGAGCTCAAATGTATTTTCAAATCTTTATACATATATATGTATGTATACGTGTGTGTGTGTGTGTGTGTGTGTATATATATGTATGTATACGTGTATGTATACGTGTATATATATGTGTATGTATACGTGTATATATATGTGTATGTATACGTGTATATATATGTGTATGTATACGTGTATATATGTGTATGTATACGTGTATATATATATGTATGTATACGTGTATATATATATGTATGTATACGTGTATATATATATGTATGTATACGTGTATATATGTATGTATACGTGTATATATACATGTATGTATACGTGTATATATACATGTATGTATACGTGTATATATACATGTATGTATACGTGTATATATACATGTATGTATACGTGTATTATAATGTATGTATACGTGTTATATACATGTATGATACGTGTATATATACATGTATGTATACGTGTAATATACATGTATGTATACTGTATATATACATGTATGTATACGTGTATATATACATGTATGTATACGTGTATATATACATGTATGTATACGTGTATGTATACGTGTATATAATATGTATGTATAACGTGTATATATGTGTAATACGTTATATATCATGTATACGTGTATATATATATGTATGTATCGTGTATATATATATTATATATATATTTATATATATGTAACATGTGTATGTATATATATATATGTATTATATTGTATATATATATGTATATTACATGTGTCTGTATATATATATGTATAATGTATACGTGTAATATATATGTATGTATACGTGTATATATATATGTATGTATACGTGTATATATATATGTATGTATACGTTATATATATATGTATATTACGTGTTATTATATATGTATATATCGTGTATATATATATGTATATATACGTGTATATATATATATATATATTTATATATATGTATACATGTGTATGTATATATATATATATATATATATATGTATACATGTGTGTATATATATATATATCTATATATATATATTTGAGGAGTGATGTGTGAAAAATGAGATTTGCACCATCACTGAAGTGTGAATACATGTGTGTGTTTGTGTTTTCCTTCTTTCTAGAATTCTGTCAGGTTAAGGAAAGACAAGACTTGATGACATTTCTTGCGGGGTATCAGACGGGTTGGAGAAATGATAGAAGCAACCACAATTTATTGACTTATCCACGCGGACAGGAGAACTATTCTAAACACTCGCAACAGAGTGGACTTTTTTTTCTAAAAGGCACCCAACAATCAGTTGGTAGAATATTAAACCAGATGACAGATGAAGTCTACTATCCATGTATGTTATATGATTTGAAGAAGTGTATGCATGCTTTTTGCCCCTAAAAATAAGTTTTAGAAGTGACTGAATGATCAATGAAAAGAAGCCCCTAAAAATAAGTTTTAGAAGTGACTGAATGATCAATGAAAAGATACAGTTATGTATGTATGTATCTATGTATATGTATTACATAATCTGAAGGATGTATGGGTGTATATGTGACAGAAATGATTTTAGGTGAGACTATGCAGTGTGTGTGTGGTGTGTATAAAGATAGACTTATGTGTATATGCCAAGGCGGCGAGCTGGCAGAAACGTTAGCACGCCGGGCGAAATGCGTAGCGGTATTTCGTCTGCCGTTACGTTCTGAGTTCAAATTCCGCCGAGGTCAACTTTGCCTTTCATCCATCCTTTCGGGGTCGATAAATTAAGTACCAGTTACGCACTGGGGTCGATGTAATCGACTTAATCCCTTTGTCTGTCCTTGTTTGTCCCCTCTGTGTTTAGCCCCTTATGGTATAAAGAGATAGGTATATGCATATGTATGCTTGTGTTTGTGTGAGTGTGTCTAAAAACAAGGGAATGTTTAACTGATTATCATTATTATTATTATTACTGTGGATTTTATGATCAGACTATTCATGTTAGCTTGCAAGTTGTGGTGTGCAGTCGTGGGCTTTGTTTAATCCCAGGCTATCTCTGACTGAGCAAGTAGAACAATGACTATAATCCAAGACATCCCTGTCATGACCATCTTGCCATTTTAGGTGTTGACATGAAAATACACTATATAATGCATACAGTTTCTTATTTGAGTGGGAAAGATGTGATCTGAAGGAAATATTGCCAGCTCACCACCTTAGTAATAATAATAATAATAATAATAATGATAATAAATTCTAGCATGGGCAGAAGGCCAGAATTGGGGTGAGGAGGTTTGGTTGATCAAAGCAACCCAAGCACTTGAATGATAATAATTTTGACCCCAAAAAATGAAAGGCAAATCTGACCTTGGAATTCAAGATAACACTCTAGAGCAGGGTTGTAACAAAATCTTTGTTTGTCCTTTACTTAAATCCTTTAGCATTTCAGACAATCCTCAATCCATTTAATAATAATAATAATAATAATAATAATAATGATCATCATTTCTAACTCTGTAAGAGGCTCAAAAAATTCAAAATTATGGTGGTGGTGGTGGTGAGTTTTTAATTCTTTAACATAATTAACCACCCCCAAAAGTCCACCTCTTTTGTACTAGAGGGCAAAACTTATTATACGAAACCCTAATGGAATGAAAGGCAGAGTTAATAGTAGTAGTAATAATAATAATAATAATAATGGTCGTGATAATGATGGTAAAAGTAATTAGATAAAAAAGAAAAAAGCTTGCAAGCAGAAGCAGCAAAGGAAGTATTAAAAAAAAAATGCAATTAGAAAAGGGAACTTAACACATAATCGCAAACAAGGTGAACATGTACAGTAGCACAATTCAAATATTCTAAAAACAATTTAAAAGGGGCTGGGATTAAATACTGTCTGTGATTTTGCATGCATATATGTCCAAATAAGTACCTCTATGTGTGTGTGTGTGTGAGTGTGTGTTTCAGAGAAAGGGCAAAATATATTTTTCCATGTTCACTTTAAGTTTATAATAATAAGAAGAATAATAATAATATTATTATTGTTATTAATATTATTATTAGCAGTAGTTGTTGTATTAGTTGTTTTAATAGAATTATTATTATTATTTATTATTCATTCATCCAACGTTGAAATAGAAGGGGCAATATGTTAATTTAGGATGACCATTATAGAAACTTTTTTCCTTTTTTTTTTTATGCTGCCATATAGAGTATGTAGAGTTAGACATTTCACAAATGAAGAAATTTCCAGAAAAGAAAATGGGGGAAAAAAAAAAAATTTTAATTTAATTTAAGTAAAAACAATTGTATTTGAGACAACAACAAATGTATTTATGTGTGTGTACACTTGTGTGTGTGTTTGTGTGTGCATATATATATATATAATGTTATATAGACAAGTATATATATATATTTTATATAAATACATGTATATATGTATATATATACATGTATATATATGTATATATATATATATATATATATATATAGTAAATGCACATATTTACATAAATATATATAAATATATACATACATATATGTACACAAACACATAAACCTTCACTCTACCCATCGTTGGTAGTGGAATAACTATTTAGTATACATCATAGTTATTAAGTCATTTTTATACATATTTCGAAGTGCAATAAAATACATTCATACAGGTGCACACACATATATGTATATATACATATATATATATATATATATATATATATATGCATATGCAAACACACACACACATTCAAACTTCAACTAAAACAGCTACAAGTTAACTGCAAAATATACGTCACTACTTCAATAGAAACATTTTGTTGTTTTGACTGTTGCTTTGGGTTCTCTGTTTCTTGTCATCGCTATTTTCATTTCACCTCATCTAAATATTCCATATCTATATAATTCTATATACATATGCACACACACACATATATATATATATATACATATAGACAAATCTGTGTGTATATGCACACACACACACACATATATATATATATATATATATACATACAGATAGATAGATAGATACACACACACACACACACACACATCGGTATATTTATGTATGCATGTATATATAACATGTAAATATTTATGTATATGCGTGTATATATATATATATATATTGTATATAAGTATATATGCATTTATCGACTGACTTTATTTGCCCTTGTTTTCTCACATTTTTTGTTTTATATATATATATTTATGTATACATACATATATATAAGTGTGTCTGGTGTATATATTTGTAATTATTTTCATATATTTTTTCTTCATCTTTGTTTTAGTCCTCAGTTGCTATTTTTCTACTTTTCAATATTTTTTCTCCTTTTAACTAGTACATATATCTTTATATATGTATATATATATAGATATATAGCATGTATGTTGAGTTTTTCTTTAGTTCTTTAGCCATCACTGATAAGGCCATATATAAGTACCACCTTCGTGTGTGTGTGTGTGTATATATATATATATATATATGTATATATACATATATATATTTACACACACACACACATATATATATGTATATATGTATATATATATATGTATGTATGTAAACACATTGATAACAAAAGATAGCTTTTATTTATACTTGTTGAATTAATATTTTTCTTTTTGTTCGCAAGGGGGGTAGGTTTGTGTTAACATTTTTAAAATTGGTTTACATCTTTTTTGTTTTTTTATATTTTAATTTTTTTTTAATACTTTTTAAAGTTTTTTTTTATATTTTTTCTTTTTTTTGCTGTGGAATAATCGTTTAATGATTAAGGTTGAATATATAAAAAAAAATTAAAAAATGTTTTTCCCCCCAAGTCCAAGAGGTGCTAATTTAAGGCTATTGTGGGATTCCATTTTCCCCATTTCCCCACACAAAATTTCAAACGATTTAAACATCGCTTTTTGGTTTTTTTTTTAGTCACTTAGACAAATGCGGCCAAAATTAATTTCAGTATCATAATTAGTAAAAAAAAAATTTCAAATTAAAAATAAAAAATTATAAAGAAAAATATCCTTTTTTTTGTATTTTTTTGATATATTTTAAATATTTTTTTATTAATATTTTATGTATCAGGCCACTTTTCTTCGAGAAATCATGATATCACAAAAAAAAAAAAAAAAATGTAAGCATGTACACAAAACTTTTTATTTCCCCCCACATGCATTTGCATGTGCAAGTACTCATCTATGCACAGAGTCATACTCCTACATGCACACAGATAAACGCAAACTTTTTAGAAACAATAACTCCATCATAACAGAGCATCATACTCAACCGTATTCGTATTCAGAAATACCCATTTTATGTTAGTTTCAGTTTGTTTTACTTTTTTGTCTTTTTTTTTTAATTGTTTAATTTTTCTTAAATGCACCAAATATCAGGGTATTTGCCATACTTTGATAATGACAAAAAAAAAAGGGTAAATTTGCCCCTAATTATTTTTTCTTATAAGAATATTCGATTTTACTCCATATTGACTGATTCCTTACAGCTCGGCATACATGAGCCCAGCTGTATAATTGGGGACATATATTTATGTGTTTGTGTATATTTGCATGTGTGCATATATGTATAAATATGTTTATGCATGTGTTTGTATAGCAATAATATATATATATATATATACACAATATATACATATAGTTAAATATGTATATAAACAATATTATAGATGCATATAAATACTATATGCATATAAATATTATATGCATATAAATAATATATATTTATATACACACATGTGGAATCGATTCTTTGTCAGTATTCATTTACTACGTCTTCCGACTTCAGGACATTCGTTTATACTACATAAGTCTCTGTTGCATAATTAGCTCTAATGATAAGCCATGGTTAAATCTGTGATCCACAATAACATTATCAGGCTCATTAGCTTTTGCTGTCTCTTTGTTTTTTCATTAATTTCTTTACTGTTCATCAGTCAGATTTAAAAACACTGTCATGTCTTTACATGAATACTATAGTTTATTTACAGTGCCACTGTTAGCTGAAGTTTCTTTAAAAACAGAGTAGTTTACTGTGGGGTTTTTTCAGTCTGTTTTACTTCAGTATTTCTTTTCTCTTCTGTCTCCCTGACTATTCTCATAACATTACGTCTAAAGATCAAATTTAGACAAAGTAGGTGTTGAGTTGTTTAGTCATACACTGTCCCTTCTCCAACACATCTATGAACAACAACAAGATTTCAATTTGTTCATCTTGTTGTTTTTCAATGGAGGAAAGGCAAAATTGATGCAACCAAGATTTGAACTGGAGTCAGTAAGAAAGCAATTATTTCGTATAATTCATTTTTTAAACAAATTCTTGTATATTTTATCCATAAATTGCAGAGAACTTATGAATAGAACAACTGTTATTATGACTAGTATACATCCCCTATGTTTGCCACACAACAGCCACTATTCAACCACAATCTGTAGTCAAATAGGAGTTGTTAGGCATTTTAACAAGATAAAACAAGAACAAGTATACACACACACAATATATATATAAATGTGTATATATATATATATATATATATATATATATATATATATATATATATAATATATATATATATATAATATATATATATATATATATATATATATATATATATATATATATATATATATATATATATATATATATATATGGGTGTTTTCATGTTTAGTTATAATAAAAACAATTTAACATTAAACTGAAAGAGCACTCAATACAGCTTGTAGAGTAAATATTTATTATACTTTTACAGGAATACAAAAGGTGAAGATAGTGACTTCGAGGTTTTGGTAAGCATACATTGAAGTCACTATCAACACCTTTCTCACAAAAGTATGATATATATATATACACACACACAAACACCCATGCATAACAGCAAATGCATCATATGTCTGTTTCCAGCATGCATATTCCTTCCACATCATCCAATGCTGTAAGTGGCTGAGTACTCCACACACATGTACCCTTAATGTAATCACCAAGCTGATGATTGCATCAAGGGGTACATATGCTTGAGATGTCACAGATAACACCAGACTGGTTCCATACCAGGGAGCTCATTATCACAAAAGAAAATTCTTAACCACACTCACCCATTATATATATACATATATATATATATATACATACATATATATATACACACACACAAAAACACAACAATACATGTATTAAACAGCAGGTTAGGTGGGCATCAGTAAAAAAACGGTATGAAAATATTCTGAGATAAAACATAATTTGAAGCATTCATGCCTTTCATAACAAGCAGTAGTAGTAGTAGTAGTAGTAGTAGTTTTCTTTCCTTGTGTTTTCTTTACATCTCTTTCATTTCGCCTTCCTTTTGTACTATAATCACGGTGTTGTTTTTTGTTTGCTTGTTTGTTTATTGTTCTTGTCCTTTTTCTATTTGTATTTGATAAGGCCAATATTTTGGGAACATTTCCCAAAATCTAAAATCATTTATAGTATTATGAATGAATATCTCCTTTATTTTTTTTTGTTCTTCCTTTTTAGATTTTTTGTTTTTTTTCCGTTTACAATATTTTCTTTAAACAGCTTTGTTGTATGGCTTTGAAGTTTTACATCAAAGATCAACCAGCAGTCTTATCACCAGCGTGTACAAAAGACTCAAAACATTGCTGTTATTATTGTAAAGCAGATTTCTGTGTGTATAAGTGTGTGTGTATAAAATATACATATATATATATACACGAGAAACAATGCTTATATATACATGCGTACACTAGAACTAATAGGTTTGCTCATATAGTTGTCTTCTAAAATGTATGCATGGTCATACATGTGGGAAATGTATATAACATGTCTGTATATGTGGACACACACATAGACACACTTGGTGCTCTTATATACATAAAAATTTATCTAATTGCACAATATACACGAAGAAGAACTTTCTTATTCTAAGAACTGATCGATATTGATGAACTTCTGTGTACTGTTAACCCTTCTATGGCCATATTTCTATCAAGATGCACACCCTATGTCATTCGATTAATTGTTACTGAACAAAAAAATAAAAAGCCGGTGGCATGTAAAAAGCACCCACTACACTCACGGAGTGGTTGGCGTTAGGAAGGGCATCCAGCTGTAGAAACACTGCCAGATCAGACTGGAGCCTGGTGCATCCTTCTGGCTTCCCAAACCCCAGTTGAACCGTCCAACCCATGATAGCATGGAAAGCAGACGTTAAAAGAGGTTGATGATATCAGAAGAATTCAGTTATAAAATGACCAACCTATGCATTATTAAGCTGGTGTTTGGAACATGAGTTCTTACATAGAATTACGACAGGGAACTTCTAGGGGATATTTTGAACATACTTAAAAAAAAAAAAAATTTGTATCAAAAGAATCAGGGAGTCTCAGAGTAAATTTGTAAAAAAGGAAAAAAAGTTGAGGGTAATTATTTCCACCCCCACCACTAGCACTACCACCACCACCACCATCACCACTACCACCACCCTTTTAGCATTTATTACAATCCTGTCTCTTATACACACGAACTGAAGCACCCTGTCACTGACTAATTAATGTACATCGTAATTAGTATTACCATTTCAGCTGAAATTTTCATTCAGGTCTGTAAACTTACATTGACATTTAATACATTTTTATGCTGAATTTTTATAGCAGTTATGTATGTCCTCATAACAAACACACACACACTCAGATACCATTTAATATATACAAGCACAGGCACATAATTCATCTCTGGAGAAAAAGAAGTTCTGTCATCAAAATTTGAGTCGATGACAGATCTGTGATGGTTTTGTCATTATTCTACCAAACTTCCCTACATTCTCTATGAGCAAAAAATGCAAAGAGAAAAGTTTCCAACAGAGAGATTATATGAAACACAGAAAACAAACACACACACAAGCATTTATACACTTTTCTATTTGCCACCCAACTGGCTAAAGCCATATTTAGACACTATCACACACACACACACACACACATTAATGTTTGTTTTTATGGTATAATAAAAACAGTTTCACATTAAATTGAAGAAATACTCAAAACATTTGGCAGAGTATGAATTTATTTATTATTTAACAAGAATAGTATTGTTGACAGGGACTTCGAAGTTTCAGCCAACTAACCCATCATTAGATAATTTAATAATGGCTTAGCTAGCTGAAACTTCGAAGTCCATGCCAATACTATTCCTGTTAAATAATAATATACGCACACACACATATTTAAATATATATATATATATATATATATATATATATATATATATATATATATATACACGCACACATATATAACACGAGAATAGTGATTTTAGCATCCAGACATACTTTCCAAGCACTCTGTGGTAGTCCAAACGTGGCTAACTACATCAACCAGTCCAGGTAGACTGTATAATTACACCTGTACTCCTGTTTGATTAGAAAGTCCAAAGCTCCGGCAATATTTTTCCTCTGTAATCAAAGAAAGTTCAAAATCGAAAAGACCAAGTCTTGAAGAACAAAATCTTCTTGGTTATGACATTAAACTGCATCTGGTGGAGAGGCTCCAGATCTGGAGTTGTGATGAGGTGTGGGATAACCCTTTAGTCACCCTCACTCCCAGATCTATTTTGACCTGGGATGAGTGTAAGGTCAGGCTCTCTCAAGGCTGATAGCACTGTCAGGACCTCATGGTTGCAAAACAAAAATCTTATGCATTCAGCTATAACCATATTCACACTTCACACAAACACTAATATTCATCAAACAAAACCAACACACACACACATAATCAATATTGAATAACTTCAAATTTATTTAAGAATCTTTCTTCCATGATGTAAAATTTTTCGTCGATCTCCCTCCAACTATGTTCTGAAGCACAGCATATTACGATCCATTCTTACAATGCATCTAGCAAGTCGACATAGATCCTTCAATGTTACATATTCTCTTGCAGAACTCAAAACTCACAGACTTGTATTAGACTTTTTTTGTTTTTTTCACTGCCCCCACCCTCCTTATATTACAGTATTTTTGTCAGCTTTATTCAGATTGACTGATTCACTGACAGACAAAAAAAAAAATTTTTGTTTGCTTTTTTTCTTTTTATATTTTCACCACTTTTCTTCTTCTTCCTCTTCAAATCTTGGAAGTCCTAAGGGAGGCCCAGAGAAAAGTCAATAGGGGTCACTGCTTATGAGAAGGTACCTGTAACTCTACTAACAATAAAAAAAGGTGTATGTCATTTATTCACAAGTATGGGAGAATATTTTCACGCATGCATATGTATGTGTGTGTGTGTGTGTGCATATGTGTGCGTGTATGTATGTATGTATATGTATGTGTTGGGTAAGGGAACTTAAAGAGACAACAAATATCATAACTCTATGATGATCTGGGTAACTAATTACCAACGTGTTTAAATGTTGAAAGATTCCCCCACCAACTTGCACTGCCCTTCCCCTACCCCATGTATACATTCAACATTTCAGCCCCCTCATTTTCATTTCCACCAGCTACCTTCATTAACCACCACCAACACCCCTTTCTTCTTACATAGACTAACAATTGACATTTACCCTAGAATTTAATTTAGGGAATAAAGAAAAGAAAAGATTCACCAAGCCAGTTTTAACAAATACTCTCCAAATTCATTCTTAAAGACCAGAAATGGGTTTAAAAATAAAATAAAATGGAAAATGAGTAGTTGAATGAAAAATACCATATAAAATATAGCAAACTCTGAGTAAAAGCACCGTAACTAGAATTATAACTGAAATAAACCAGTCATGTGGAAAGGCTACGGAATATTTAAAACTAAAACAAGAAACAAAGTATCAATTAAGAATGCTTCAATTAATAAGCTAATTAGTATATTTGTACATTTAACATTCGTACAAAATATTGTATGTACCTTCCCAGTATTTTAGCACAATAGAAACTGAGCAGACTAAACAGTAAATAGCGAAAACTTAAAAGTATGCTATATATATATATATATATATATATATATATATATATATACATACATACACAAATCCAATAGTTGTACAAGTAGGAAATGAAATGGCCGGGAAGAACAAGAAGTTCAAGACAGCTAAGAGACAGAAAAGAGGAAAATTAAATTAGATAGATTTCGAGGCATTCATACATAATTTTGGTTTAAGACTAAAGCATCTTTAAACTTTCTTCACATCCAACCACTTTCTCAGTCGTAACAGTGCATAGTAACACCATTATAAGCATGAAAACAAACAAAAAAACGGATACAATAGAAAAAAAATAAGGGAAATATTACCTGTTAATGTATGTAGAATTAGAATTTACAGGTATTACATTACAGGGGGGGGGTAAGCAATAACGATTACTTAGACTTGTGAAAAAAGAGAAAAATCTATTTTATTTGTATATATATGTTTATATTTTTGTACCTATGTGAATTAAATGGGGAAAATGAGAAACATTATTGATATTAATTGCTGGCAGGGACACAGTGTTTCATTTTGCATCCGTAATATACTACCTGGTATATTAAAGGTTTATAACTCAATACTGTGACCTACACTTATGTTGTTTTAATTTTTAAGTTTATCTCTTAAGATTTTCTATAAAGTCTGCACTGAAAGTTACAGTTTGTACATGAGTACATATATGTAAGCAATGTGACTGAGAAGTAAGTAATGGGTGTATATGCACATTTCAGGAATTATTGCTCCATTCTCAGGATCACATTCAATGCATTAACTATCCTCAAATACATTGCTTCAATTGCACTGTTTACATAGACATACTTGGATATGAGATGTGAAAACTTTCAGAGCTGGCTTCAAATTCTATAGAAAATCTGTAGAGATGGTCATTATCGGATAGAGAGATTAGATCGGTATTTTGTACATAGGATGGAAATATAGAGCAAAAAATCAAAAATACTTCAGTATTTGCAAACGTCATTGTGTATATGCTATTCAAAGAGTACTTGTGTATGTGGATGTTCTTTGTTTTAGTCATTATAGCTAAAGCAGCCCAAGAAAACTGCCTTTAGCATATGTATATTTATAAGATTGTGTAAGTAGTTTGAGATGTGTGTGAGTACAATGTGTAATGATAAAAAAACATGAGAGATATTTTCCAAAAGTAACAGGGAGAAATCTACCTGCAAAAAGAAATTCTAAATGGAACTTTCATTCTGATAGCAAAATAGAATTAAAAAAAAAAAAAAAAAAAAAAAAAAAAGAGGATATTTAGATGAGATGGAAAACATGAGAAAACATGATTTTGTAAAATCGTTATATATGAAACTCCATCAGATGGTAAAAAAAAAACCCTGTGCATGCAAGCATACACAAGCAACATGCAAAAACAGTCATTTTGAAATATCCTTAGCTTTTAAAGAAAGGAAATCAAAGAATCATCATATATATATATATATATAATATATATATATATATGATGTATGTATGTATTTCTGATGAGAGAGTAGTTGAAACAAAATGGCCAGGTTGTAAAGAAACACTGATTGAATAAATTAAATTATTCTTAGTCTATTAATTATCAATTATTGATGTGATATTTTATATTTGTGGATTCCTTGAATCATAAGGTTATTTGCATGTCTGTGTGTGTGTGTGTGTGTGTGTGTGTGTAGAAATGGTGTGTGTATTCCTTCCAAAGATTAAAACAAAGTAGAGAAGTCCAAAGGTGTAGAAATAGGAGTTTGTGAAATATTTTTGTATCAGTATCTCTTTTGATTTGTCTGGGTTTTTTTTTATTCCTCAAAATTCCACAAATATAAATATTAGTTAAGAGAGAGAGAGAGAGAGAGAAAAACAAGCAGAAAGAGAGAGAGAGAGAGAGAGAGAGAGTGTGTGTGTGAGTGATAATGAAAGTAAGCAAAGAACATATTGCAATATAGCAAGAAAGCAAAAAAAAAAAACAAACAAATTAAAATATAAATACAAAATATAAGCAAAGTGAGTGTATATAACAAATAAGCTTAAGCAAGATAACTATTTTTTGTGTGTGACAGATGTACAAACAATTAGAAAAAATTTCTCATACACACACATTTCCAATCTTCAATTTCAGACACACACACAAACATATATATATATATATGTGTATATATATATATATATATATATATAAAGAAAACAACATTCCCTTTTAACAGACATACAACTTCACTATTATAAACAAATTTATAAAAACAATTACTCTCTGTTCCCAATATTTCATCCCCATTTTTTTTTTGCTTTATTTTTTGAGAGGTTTTTGTTATAATTTTCCTGGTGGTGTTTTTCATTTCATTTTGGGGTGGTTTCTGTTTTTTTTTTTTTCATCTTCCAAAAATGTTCATTTTTAAAACAAATATTGGTTCAAAATTTTTAAAAGTTTTTTTTCTTCTTTCTACTCAAAACAACAAATTAAGAATGCAAGAGACAGGTGAAATAATAATAATAATAATGATTTCTTGCATAGCCAAAAAGGCTTATACATTTTGGGAGAAAAGGGAACAGTTGATTACATTAACTCCAGTACTTGACTGGTACTTTATTCCCCTGGAAGGGATGAAAAAGTAAAGTCAACCTTGGTGGATTTTGAACTCAGAACATCAAGAGCCATAACTAAATAAACCAAAGCATTTTGTTTGACACTTTTTACAATTCTGCAATAATAATAATAATAATAATATTAAGAATAAATGTCCACTTTTTTTCTAATAATCATCCCTGGCTTTGTTTAACATTCTTTTCGAGTTTTAAGATTCAAACAACCCAAACAAGAAAATATGCACACACACACACTCACCCAGACAGATACACGGACACACTGACACACCCTGAAAGAAAGTTAAAAATAAACATAGAAACAAATGAGTTTCCATTTAAAGAATGTTTACAAAAAAGAAGCAGAGTAACAGGTTGGTTGGTTAGTTGGTTGGTGGGATAGATTGGAGGTAAAACAAGGTGAATAATTATGAAAATGTGGGCGACAATGATGGAACGTGTGTGTGTGTATATATGTGCATGCACATACACACACTGACTTTCATCATTAATTGAATGTAAGCAAAACTTGCACAATGTGTGAGAGTGTGTTAGAATTTGTGTTAGGATCTGTGTGTGTGTATGTATGCGTGCGAGATGTTTAACATGCATCAAAATTAGGAAATTTACACTCACATATACACACACAATTTACTTGCAATTAATTTTAAAGAATTTTTATAATTTACCTCATTTTTTTTTAAAATTTAAATTTCTTAGTAAATAATTTTTGAGATATGCAGGCAGGATGCAATATTGTAATAAACAATCACGATTGCCAATAACTAAAACTGCATTTAATCCTTTCGTTACCGTATCCATTTTGAGATGCTCTGAGTTTCTTTCAATTAATTTTAAATATAACAAAGAATTTAGTAAAATAACTTAGTTATGATTCAGCTACTGTTAGGATCATAAATTGTGACTAAGGTTTGGTGGTATATTTTAATGAAAAACTTATGAAAACAAGACATTCATACTACAGAGCCAGAGCCGGTTTTGGCTGGGTTAGTATCAAAAGGGTTAATTATTAATTTACCAATTGATAATACTAAGTAATAATTAATAAAAAATTTTAAAAACAAAACAGAAGAGAAAAAATGAAAATTAAAATAAAAAGCATAAAAGAAAAAATGACCCTCCCCCATGAAATCCAGCCAAACTATACACACTTCCTGTGGATCGAGATATGTTTATTTGTCTGTTAGGTTTACTATTAAATAATACTTAATGATCGTTGGTGTTGACGTTGCAGATTTAGAGCTGAAGTTGCAGGTAGTTGTAGGTAGTTGATGAATTTCTGCTCATTAAATGTGCATTGCACTTTAGGTCTATGTTCTTTTAATCAACCCTAGAGAAGCCAAAAAGCAAAGCTGGGTTTGGTTATGGGATGTAAAGTTAAAACGTGAAGGAATGCTGTTAATGCTTCCAGACATTTAATTCCACATGCAACCTAGGTATCGTTTCTGCTAGGAAATAATAATGATAATAATAATAATGATGATGATGATGATGAATTTTAACATAGGCACAGGGCCACAAATCCAAGGTGGTTGAAGGTGGAACAGAAAGTCTATCAAATTGACCCCAGTACCTGACTGGTACTTTATTTTATTGATCATCCCCACAAGGATGAAAAAAGGCAAAGTCGAAGTCAATGAGATTTGAACAGAGAATGCAAAGGGACATAACTCAAATATTGCAAGGCATTTTGTCCATGACTCTTAGGAATTAGCCACCTTGATAATAATAATAATAATAATAATGATAACAATAACAACAACAAACAATAATGTATAATAATGGTTGCTGAATTACGAGACGAGTTATGGAAATAAATTGATGTTTCTGGATGTTTATGTGGGTATATTTGTATGTGTGTGTGTGTGTGTGTATATAGATGCCATGATAGATCATTAGCTACTACACACATTTTTTTTCGCTTCTTGTTTCTCTCCTTGTTTTTTCTGTGTCCCTTTCTGTAGAAGAGCGTAGGCTCGAAACGTAAAAGACTTTTTCTATTCCTGAGCATTATACTAATACATCTGTTTGTTTTGTACACCACCTGTCTTCATCTTTTGTTTATTTTCGTAAACTTTCCCTTTATATATATTTATATTTTAATTTAGAGATAGTAGGCCCCTTCATCTCACCATATAAAAAAGAATTTTATTTTAAATACCTACTGTTTGATAATGTGGCTACACGTGTTTCATGAGGTACATTCGCCAGTTCCTAAACCATTCGGTGTCTCGCTGGAACCCTTCTCAAAATGTAACCCCAATCATCAGGCCCCTATATTACTCTATCATCGTTCAACACCATAAACTATATTTTAATTTTTTAAAACCCTTTAAGTATGTGTAAAATAGGTATGTTTAACTTAGGTTAATGTATGTATATTAGCGGTGGTGCCCCAGCATGGCCTCGGCCTTCGGGCTAAAACATTTTTAAGGATTTAAGGATATATATATATATATATATATATAAAATGTTGCTCTTTAGCCTTAGTTTAGTCCTGATAGAGCTGACAGACAGATCTACAGCCAAAGGTGTTCCAGAACTGACCATCACACCACTTTCTGTATCCTTAACTACATCATTCAATGTCTGTATCCTTAACTACATCATTCAATGTATGCGTGGCTTTTCATTTCTTTTCAAACATGACTTGATGTGGCTCAGCATTTAAGATGGTATTTAAGTGATGATCACAACAAGACACTAGTCTGTTAAAGGGTGTAACAGCTGCCTAGTCCATGAATCAAAACCCTGATCTTGCAATCATGGCTAATGTGTAGAAAATTTGCAGCTATTTTCAGCATGTCAAGAACTCCTCTTAATGAGCTATATGTGTATGTGTCTATATATCTGTGTGTGTGTATAATGTAAGTATATGTGTATGTACATGATATATATATATATATATATATATATATATATATATATATATATATATATATATTATATGATTTTACTACTACTATAATCATTTCTTAAATATAGCCACGAACGAGTGTCGTTATTCTACCATTATATACATTTTTATTATTTTTTTGCAATTTACTTAATCATTGATATTTTATTGTCATTTTAATATTTCTATTATATGTAATTTTCTAGATGGTGTAATTTAATTTAATTTAATTTTTTTTTCCCTGTAAGTTTGGATTTATATTCCCTCAAATAATAATTATATATATATATAACACGTAAGTGTATTTTAGTCTAAGTGTTAGTTTAATTGAAGCTTTTGTTTCTGTTCCCACACACGTGAAACCCTCCTGACTATAGTTGGAAAATAATAGATTTTCCAGTTCAAATTCGAGTTGGAGAAAAAAAAATAAGAACAAATAAACAAGTGATAAGACAAAAGAAAAACAAAAAGAAATGAAAGAATCTTATTGGTTCCCTGACAAACATTGCCTAAAACTGAAAGACGAGCAGTATCGGCCACAAACATACATATATATTTATACACCGCTCACACATACTATATATGTGTGAGTATGTATAAATGTATATATATATGTGTGTGTGTGTGTAGAGTGTCATAGATTACATTCAATAAATACCTTAACTTCTATATGCTGTCGTTCCTTCATTTTCATAGTTACTAATTACTATACTGATCTGATGCTGTTTTAAAAGCTCTGAGGAAGCCAGAGGATTTTGCATAAGCACTTATCTCTGAGTGCACTGCTTTTTACAGCAGAAACAGATGTGACCAGTTTCACTATTTGATGAAATCCTTGCATACATACATGATGATATATATATATATATATATATATATATATGCATCATTTAACGTCTGCTTTCCACGCTAGTATGGGTTGGAAGATTTGACTGAGGTCTGGCGAACCAGATTCCAATCTGATCTGGTAGAGTTTCTACAGCTGGATGCCCTTCCTAACGTCAACCACTTTTATGTGCCACCGGCACGAGGGCCAGTTTGGTGGTACTGGCAACGGCTATGCCCAAATGGTGCTTTTTACGTGCCACCTGCACAGGAGCCAGTCCAGCGGCATTGGCGACGACCTCGCTCGAATATTTCACATGCCACTAGCACAAGTGCTAGTAAGGCAACGCGATAACGATCACACTTGAATGGTGTGCTTAACATGCCATCGGCTTGAAGGCCAGCTTCTTGCTCTGGCAACGATATATATATATATATATATAGTAAATACACTCTGGAAGAGATCTTCATTTCATAAGGTGTCGAAATTTGAAGTTCTGGTGGCACTTCCACATTGTGATTGCTACTGTCTAATTGAGCAACATTAAAGCAAGTCAGACTGCATTATTCCACGGTTTGAATGGTAAGGAGGGTCTTGAGATGAAGGACTTGAATGTTGATGGCTAAATACTAGTCAGTTGATTCACTAGGCAGAGCCTCACATCAATAAAAAACTGTAAGGTGCCCTGAAAAGCAGTCAAAATGGTGTGCATTCTCTTCAGATGATCACCAGAAATTTACTGGTATCTGGTATACAGATATTTTGATTGCCAGCACTTGCACAAACAAGGGGTTCGCAAATCTCATTGCAGAGGGATGTGTGCAAAATTTCTTTTACTGTATGTTCGTTCTCTATTCATTATCATCATTATTGTAATTTATTATTATTATAATTATTATTTCAAGACAAATGAGACAAAGAACCACAAATAAATGAATAATTATAACTGAAAACCAATTATGGTGAAAATGAAATAAAACAAAATAAAATAAAATAAAATAAAGCTAAAGCAAAGGAAAATAATAGCGGAAACAAAAAAATGATTAAACAAAATGAAATAAATTAAAAGAAAATGAAAGGAAAAAATAAAATAAAATATAATAATAATAATAATTTTTTATTAAATTATATATATATTTATATATATTATCTATATATATATATAAACCCAAATAGAAGCATTAAAAAAAAATGGTACATATACATACGAACAAGCATATATACACATATGTATGCATATATAAAAATGTATCTTGCTATATATATGTATATATATACATGCACACACACACAAATATATACATACAGACATACATATATATATAAGGAGGCAAATCTTGTTTTGTTGACATTGTCCTATCTTTTTTAGAATTGAGCATCAACACTGACAAATTCTTCGTAGAACTGATGAACTTTTGCATCAGTGGTATGCATTTTTATTGATACATGATCGATCTTTCTTTTTAAAAATATATTTGTATTATTATCATTATTATTATTATTATTATTATTATTATTACTAACAATATTAGTACCATTCTTAATCAATTAAATCCCCACCCTTCTCACCGCAATTCAGTGCTTGACCGATATAGAGTTTTATTTCATTTGCAACTTAGGGGTGGCCAGGTTAGGCAATGAATGAAAAACGTTGATGTCAGAGGGATTTGAAAAAAAAACAACAAAATATGGGAATGTTTGAAGGGCTAAGAAGCTGAACAAGTAACACTGAAGCATTTTATTATTTTTCCTCTACATTTTTCAGGCCCAACGGTTTACAAGGCCACAATTATTTCAACAGGTGTGTTGAACAGGAGAGGTGGCCACCAGAGTAGCCAATAATAAAGCACCTGACCCCTTTTAACTAACCCAGCACTTCACTAATACTTCTTTTGCTGACCCCTATCTTCCCCTTACTTCTCCCCTTCTCAAGGAGAAATGCTCAAATGCAGAGATGACCTCCCCAGTGACATTGAGATTTGGGGCTGGGATTTGAACTCAAGGTTCAGCAACTGAGAACTAAAATGCTGCAACTTAATGAGTAATACATTGGCTTCGAATTTTGGCACAAAGCCAGCAATTTTAGGGGAAGGGGCTTAGTTGATAACATCAACCCCTGTCTTCAACTGATACATTTTTTTTATCAGTGCCAAAAGAATGAAAAGCAAATTCGATCTCAATGGAATTTGAACTCAGAACGTAAAGGCAGACAAAATGTCAATAAGCATTTTATCCAGTGAGCTAATGACTGTCAGCTCACAGCCTTAAGTGCCCCTAATCATTTTGCCCCGGGTGCTAACAATCCTGCCAACATGCCACCTTAACAAAGGTTATGAACAT
Organism: Octopus sinensis; assembly: GCF_006345805.1. Lineage (NCBI taxonomy): Eukaryota > Metazoa > Mollusca > Cephalopoda > Octopoda > Octopodidae > Octopus > Octopus sinensis. The sequence continues at coordinate 25,047,673 of NC_043022.1, forward strand.
TTTCTTTGGTGGGTTGGAGAGAGAAGGGGGTGATTCTATTAACTCCAGACTCTCTCTGGTATTTATTATTATTATTATTTTCTACTAAGGGCACAAGGCCTGAAATTTTATCGACCCCCAAAAGGATGAAAGGCAAAGTTGACCTTGGTGGAATTTGAACTCAGAACATAAATGCCGATGAAATGCCACTACGCATTTTGCCTAACATACCACTGAATCTGTAGCTCACTGACTTATATGATAATAATAATAATTAGAATAATAATAATAATACAATTGATGCATACATGTGTGTATGTGTGTGTGTGAGTATATACATATATATGAGTAGGTGGGGAGTATGTATGAATTTGTGTGTGTGTGTGTGTAACTTCCTGTTGAATTCCAGTCCATATAGACACATGGATAATACAGAAAAATCAATTTGCTAATTCAAAAAAAAATAAATAGAAAATTGTTTGGTCTTTTTTGTTGTTGTTGTTGTTGTTCATATCTTTTTTTTTTGTTTGTCGCATATTTTTTTTTGTTTTGTTTTTGCTTCTGTAGTCACTTTGCAGCTTTGGCAATTGAAACTTCACCTCCTCCCCCCAAAAAACCAACAACCTTCTTGTCTGTGATACAAAACACACAACATGTATGCATTCCATACATTATATATATATATATATATATACACACACACACACACACACACACACACACACACACACACACACACACACACACACACACACACACACACATATATATATATATATGCATACACACATACATATGCAGATAGCTCATAAGTAAATAGACATCCCTCATTGTACTGTTTTGTCTGTGTGAACAATACTACCAGTTGCTTTAAACTCGTTAATGAATTACAGGCAAGGCATGTCTCCTAGATACAAGATTAAGTATTTAAATACATCATATTACATATTACATCATTTTGTTTTCTAGAAATGAACAAGTCAAAACCAATGGTGTCTATTTACTTTTGAAACGTCTGCATGAGAAAATATACATATATATATATTTATATATTATACAGATGCATACATACATATATATATATTATACAAATGTATACATACATACACATGTGTATATATATATATATATATATATATATATATATATACATATTATACAGATGCATACATATATACACACACACATACATATATAGGTATTCATATATACAAATATACACACATGTATCTATTATATTGTAGCGATGAGATTTACTCTCTGTTACTCCTCTGCTGTGAACCTCCGAGAATTAACAGAGACTAATTAATGTCAGAACTACAATAAATAATTATGTTCTCTACTTCTTTATTGGAAACTTCCTCCTCTTGTTTGTAAACTCAAAAACACACACACACACACACGAACATGTAATATGTGTGCTCATGTGAATATAACACCCACTTTTTCAAAAAAAAAAAAAACCAAAACAAACAAACAAAAAAATATACAAAACACACACAAATACACATTAGTTTATATGTGTGTATGTTTGCACATCTGTAGAAATGTGTATACATATCTATACACACGTGTGTGTGTGTGTATGTATGTATATATATATATGTGTGTGTGTGTGTTCATAATGTGACTATGAGTATAAACAGCTGTTTCGAGTTCCTTTTTTTTTTTTTTCACATCCGTCCCAACCCCGTATAAATTGTCAATCATTTCTGCTTTTTTGATGCAATAATACCAAATTCTTTGTATTCCATCAGACAATTTCTTAAGCATTTGAGTAACAGCTGTAGTCCAAGTGGGTTTGATGTTGGAACTGAAAGGCTTACGGGGGAAGAAAAGTGGTGAGGGAGACTTTGGTAGAAGTTAGGAACCTGTAAGTTAGTTTCATGATATAAGAACAGATTCCGACACACATTGTTTTCTTTTACTGTTATTATTATTATTTTTATATTATATAGATGGGGTGGTGGTAGTGGTGGTGGTGGTGGTAGTGTTTATCGTGTTTAAAAAAAAAGGAGGGGTTCATTTTTAACGATTTTCATGGTGGTGATAGTGGTGGTGGAAAGTTTAAGTTTTCATTTGTGACTGGAATATATTCAAAATTTTCAGCCAAACTTTTGCAATTTCTTTTTGAGCCAGGGGGAGTGGTAGGGCAAGGTTGGAAGGGGATGAGTGCAAGTATTAGTAAATTGGTGTTGGTGGTGGGGAAAAAAAATCATTTTTCGTTTGTTTTCAAATTTATCATTAAAAAATATTCATTTTTTTTTTTCCAGAATTTCGGGTTTACTTCTTCATGTGTGTATGTTTGTATATATACGTGAGTGTGTGTATACATTACATACATACATATATATGTATATATATATATATATATATATATATATATATATATATATATATACATATGTGTATGTAGATTTTCTTCATATTATATTTCTTCTTGTGAATTCTTTTACAATTTCATTCCCTCCCTCTCCTTCCTTCCCTTATCCTTCCATCCACATTATTTTCCAAGAAATACAAAAAACAAACAAAGAAAAAACAAACAAATAAAAAACAAATTGAGTAACAAATAAAAACAAACATACACATAACAAAAAATTAAAAAATAAAAACTCATTCATTTTCCCCACCCACACATTCTATTATCATTGTTTTTTTTATATTTGTTGTGGTTTTAAGTATTTGTAGTCGTAGTAGTAGTAGTAGTTGTAGTGATGGTGGTGGTAGTGGTGGCAGCAAGGGTGGTAGTGGTGGTGGTGCTTCTTTTTTTAAAGTCTTTTGTGAACAGTGGGGGGGGGGGGGTAATCATTGTTTTTTGAAAAGGAAAAAAAATTTGTCTTATTGATGTTAACTTTCTTTTTGTATGTATATTTGTTTGTTTTTCATTCTTTTTGTTTCATTCATTCATTCATTCATTCATTCTCTCATTCTCCCATCTTTATTGACGTTGCTGTTCCTTGTTTTCATTTATCGTTTATTTTTTTTTTTGTTTTGGTACTTGTTGAAATTTTTTTCTTACTTTTCCTTACATTTCAAATTTTCAAAAAAAAAATATATATATATATATTTATATATATTCATGTAAAAGAAAAAATGGAAATGCGGGGGGTGGGGGAAGGGAGTGTCTGAAATAAAAAAAAAAAATTTAACCCCTAGAAAACTATACGAGGAAACCTTCCGACATTTGGGCCCCATAGATTTGTGCTCGTAACATCTGTATGCTGTTCATTATTTTTTTTTGATGTCCCACCAAGTTCACATTTAAATCCATTAGATCCTTCATTGAAATCCGTGCTACCTGTTCCATATTTATGTAACCGGAATTCACAAAGTTCGCAATGTACCGTTCCATCTTTATCGACATAAGCCAGTCTTCAATGCTTGTAAAGCTGGTAAGATCAGGAGCGTTTGGATCTATGAAATTGTGAGGCCTGCAAAGACAAGGGTAAAATAAAAGTAGATATAAATAGCATGAAAGAAATAAGTATGCAAGACAAACAGACAGACAGACAAACAGGGAGGAAGGGTTAATGAGAGGTTACGAACAGGTGTGGCTACGTAGTAAGAAGCTTGCTTCTCAAACACATGGTTCCCAGGTTCAGTCCCACTGCATGGCAGCTTGGGAAAGTGTCTTCTACTATAGCCTCAGGCTGACCAAAGCCTTGTGAATGGATTTGGTAGATGGAAACTGAAAGAAGCCCATCATATATATATATACACATATATGTCTTGCAAACAACTTGCACATGCAAGTGCTACTAGTCAAAAGCTCCGTATACCAGAAGCCAGCAAGTGTATGGGGTCATCAGGAGAGAATGCGCGCCGTTTCAGGGCCTACCTCTCGACGGCATCAATTCACACCTGCCCCCCTCACTGATATGAGGCCCCGCTTGCTAGATCATCTGGTTATTAAAATAAGCTCAATATCCTTCTAGCCATTGCTCATCGTCTATTTTTAACCAAATCCAGTGGCTAGCCTTCTCCACTGTAGATTGGATAACAGTCATTTACTAGAAAAATATTTTATATTATTCCATGACATTAATTCTTTGAATCAAAGAAGCGAACTATTGAATTCATGTAGGCACCCAACCAAATTCAAAATATCGAATATCAATATCCCATATGGATAGCATACATTTTGTTTTTTTATTTTTTTTTATTCTTGGACTAGTTTTTGATCACACTGTTGGATTTGTTTCGTATTATGCAGGTTTTATTCCGCATCGCAAAGTTTTGTATATATTTCGATATATTTCTTAAGAAAAAACTTTTGACTTAGTTTATTTCATTTTATTGTATTGTATAAACCCACTTTGGTCATTTAATTTATGGCTAATCCAATATAGGGTGTTATATTTTGCATGTATTTTATCTAAAGTTTTATTATTATGCACTCAGCAATTTTTTAAAAAAATGTTTGTATATACGTCGGATCCTAGACATGTTTTTATGTGAATATTTGTATTGGCATGCATGTGTGTGTGTTGTGTGTTTGTGTGTGTTTGTGCGTGTGTGTGTGTGTGTTTGTGTATGTATGTAGGTATGTATATATATGTATGTATAAGCTGAAAGAGAGAGTAAGAGCAATGAAAGAGGAGAAAGGGGTTAGACATTAAATATACTAAAAGAAAATTGCTGTCGTTTAATCCTTGTCATCATGATCTCATTATCTATGTCAAAAAAATCAACCATTCTCAGGCACACACACACATGCACAAATTCATGCTTCCCACTCATAGTTCACATACACACACACACATATATTATTCATACAGATGCACAGGCATGTACACACACGTACACATATGTTCAGACTCACTGGCATATTATATGTGTGTATGCATTTGTATATGTACGTACACACACACACACACACCAACACAAGCATCCCTATAACAACTTGTTGACAGTCAATCTCAACAGACTGGGTTCTTCCGAACAGGAAGTTGTATATTTTGTTTGTAGTCGATGCCACTTGGATAGATGGAGGGGGATGAGGAAGAGAAATCTGCTCAGTGCCTTTCTAAGCTGATCCTGACTTTAGGATAGGGTTTAAATCAGAGCAGTTAATATTGTGTTGATGATGTTCTTGTTGTTTAGCACCCTTGGTGGTCCTGCACTACCATGATCAAAAGAAAGCAAGCCATGGCCACCCTCTCTGACTTTTAGGAATAGCATGACCCAGCTGTGTTGTGGAGGCACATGGCCTAGTGGTTAGAGCAGCTGACTCGCGGTCGAGGGATCGCAGGTTCGAATCTCAGACTGGGTGATGTGTGTGTTTATGAGCGAAACACCTAAGCTCCACGCGGTTCCAGCAGAAGGTAATGGCGAACATCTGCTGACTCTTTCTCTACAAATTTTTCTCACTCTTTCCTCCTGCATCTTTGCAGCTCACCTGCGACGAACCGGCGTCCCGTTCAGGTGGGGAACCTATACGCCAAGAAACCGGGAAACCGGCCCTTATGAGCCAGGCATGGCTCGAGAAGGAACAAACAAACAACAATGACCCAGCTGTGGCATGGCTATTTTAGGGTTTAGTCAAGCTAACCCTAAAACCAATTTTTTTAAGCCTGATATTCTTTTTTGGTCATCTTCCAATATTGGTCTACAGAGTGTCAGTGTGAGGAGACAATATCAATCACCCTCTTTTTTTCTGCCACAATGAAGTCCCATTTTTTCTTTAGCATTCCCTTTTGACGAACTGATAATTAACACCAAATAAGCACCAGCTGTCAAGCAATTAGACACACACACACAAATATATTTGTGTATTTATGTACAAATTTTGTACAAATACTCACCGGGGTTTTGCCATTTTCCGCAATAATTCCGGCGCTCGTATTAATTTGTCCAGAGTTTTGACAATTGCATTAAATTTTGGTCGATGGTTTCTTTCTCGTTGCCAACAATCAAGCATCAATTGGTGGATTGCTTCAGGACAATCCTACGAAAACAAAAGAAAACAAAATGTAAATAAAAAGAAATGGTAAAACAGTTTTTAAAAAAATCACTCAATACTCATCATCATCATTGTTTAACATCTGCCTTCCATGCTAGCATGGGTTGGATGATTTTGACTGAATACTGGCGAACCAGACGGCTGCACCAGGCTCCAATCTTGATTTGGCAGAGTTTCTACAGCTGGATGCCCTTCCTAATGCCAACCACTCCGAGATTGTAGTGGCTGCTTTTTATGTGCCACCAGCACCGGGCCAGTCAGGCGGTACTGGCAATGACCTCGCTCGAATCTTTTACACATGCCACCGGCACAGGTGCCAGTAAGGCGGTGTTGGTAATGATCATGCTCGAATGGTGCCCTTTTACGTCCCACCGGCAATGAAAATTTCCAATTTCAATTGATTGGAACTCAGCAATTTTTTGGTTAAAGTATATACATTTCTGTAAGTACTATGCTTATGTACTTTTTGTGTATATACGTATGTGTTTATGCATGTATGTATATTTGTATGTGTATGTGATTGTGTGCATATGTGTATATTTTGTATGCATATATATATATACACATACAGTACTTACACAAATATACATATATGCATACACACAAAAAATACATAAATATAAACAATTCTGCTGAAAAGCGAAGTTAAAGAAATAGAAATTTTATAGAGAAATTGCCAAAGAAACAGTTCCATGTTTGTGATGCTTTAACCGAAAGATTGCCAGGAACTCTCATGTATCAGTCTTTTCAAAAAGCTATTTTACAACAGTTTGTCCTTCCTCCATGCAGTTGTAGATCTGACTGCCTCCTTAAAATTGTTAGCACATATTTCACTTCTTAAGATTATAGGGTACAATTGAAGGGAAAATTAGCTGCTATTTCTAGCAGGCTAAGTGACTACAAACAAGCTCACCATTGGCTTCTACTCCCTTGTATTGATAATCTATGTATTATAGGGATAAAGTTATATAATTCCTACATTTTATACCTCTTTGGTATCTAAAATGTAATTTTCTGTTTCTTTCCGATCAAAGAAAAAGTAATAAACTAGGATAATTCTTTAAGGATTGTTATCTCTCTCGTCATGTAACCATAGGGAATAATCCATAAGGATTTCTTGAAGAGGCTCAACTGGAAACATCAACGGATCTCCAAGGAGCATTTAACTCTTTGTCTGTCCTGTCTATCACATGTGATATGCAGAACATATTTCCCTGGTGTCCATGTATCAGATATGATACACATTCCCAATTTTATTTCAACTAGAACAACTTGGGACTTATGAAAGTAAAGCTGGATATTTTGTAAGAAGCTTGCTTCTCAACCACAAGGTCCAGAGTTCAGTCCCACTGTGTAGCACCTTGGGTAAGTGTCTTCTACTCTAGCCTCAGGGCAGTAAAGACAAAAGTATTTTACAATCAGACATACTTTTTGTCAATTCTTTTAGCCACCATTTATGACAAGTATGGATGGAGGGTATCTATCCAAAAACTTCATTAACTATTGTAAATATGACTCAAATTACAGGCTTAATAACTTGAAAAGAAATCATTAAAACAAAATACATATCAATATCTAAACTTTCCCCTGTGATAAAGGCCACCAGCTCTTCTATACAGCCCTTGGTTTGAACAGCCACCTCAGGCACCAGAACCCATGTCTGTCCTCGTTTGTCCACTCTATGTTTAGCCCCTTGTGGGTAATAAAGAAATAGGAATCATTAAAAAAAGTACTAATTGACCACTGGGGTTGATGTAATCAACACCCACCTCCTGAAATTGCTGGCCTTGTGCCAAAATTTGAAACCAATGTATTGTATGTATCTGATACTCACCATAGGTGGAGGAAGACGATATCCTTTTTCAACTGCCTTTATAACGTCCTGGTTAGACCAGTTCCAGTAGGGTCGCTCACCGTATGACATCACTTCCCACATTACAACACCATAACTCCAGACATCTGAAGCTGACGTGAATTTGCGAAATGCAATAGCTTCTGGTGCTGTCCATCTGACAGGGATTTTGCCACCCTAAATTGAATTTAGAACATAAGGATATAAATACACACATATAAATACACACATATTATATATAAATAAACAGTATATTATTACGTTTATACATTTGTTGTGCAAGATTCTTTATGTGAAGTCGTGTGTTGAAACAAATATTGTTGTATTTAGGAATGGTCATTTTGCCAGTTTAGCCAATAAAAACACACGCACTATATTATTTATTTTTTACATTAATCTTATATTATTAATCTTTATATTATTAATCTTTAAATTAATAATTTATATTTATATTATTAATCTTTATTATTACATTTATATATTTGTTTTGCAAGATTTTTTATGTGAAGTCGTGTGTTGAAACAAATATTGCTGTATTTCGGAATGGTCATTTTGCCAGTGTAGCCAATAAAAACACACGCACTATATATTTGGTGTTACTTTGCTTCAGTGTTATCTATTTTTTACATTAATCTTAATCTTAATTCGGCCAGAGTTCTTTCATCACACCCCTGTGACCTCATCAGTGGTCCTTTGCTTTCTTCTTTCTTATTTGTGTGTCTCTCCTTACTAACCGTCAGCCATTTTGTATTATTGTTTGTGTTGTTGCTGCAGTTAGTGTTGTTCGCGTCTGTGTTGTTATTGTTGTTGTTGTATATTATTATATGTATGAAATGACACAGAAATACATACAAACTACGATACAATGATGCCACTCACAGCCCCGCAAAATAAATGTGTAGTCGTTTTCAAGTGGAGAACTTTTTCCCCAAGTCTATTTGCACAGTGAAAGGTCTTATCAGTTTCAAATACACCGAGACATGACAAATATGATTTTACATGAATACACACACACACACAACAAACACACATGTGTGGGTGTGAAATATTTTAAAATGTATTAACTGAAGAAGGTCCTTTGTGTAAGGAGATGCATTTCTTATTATATATTATGCTTTTCCTCACAATCTTCAGACATGAAGAACAGCCATCATGTGCACATAAGAATGCATATTTCTGTGTGTAGATGTGTGTATGAAAGTATGCAAATGCACGTGGTTACTCTTTTACTTGTTTCAGTCATTTGACTGCGGCCATGCTAGAGCACCGCCTTTAGTCGAGCAAATCGAATTCTAAAAGGTTAAGTTTACAAATTACTTCACATATGGCGGTGCCCCAGCATGGTCACAGCTCAAGAGCTGAAACTGGAAAACATAAACAATATCAACCACATACAGTGCAATCTACTTATGAAGTGTTTATATATATATGTATGTAAAGGAATGAGTGAGTCTGTGCATGTGTAGTGGTACTCACCTTAGTTGTATAGGCCCCATCTGTAGTATCATTTTCCACCTCTCGAGAAAGACCAAAGTCGGCCACCTTGCACACCAAATGTTCATTCACCAATATATTACGGGCTGCAAGGTCCTGCAAAATGGAAAACAGAAATGCTTATAATGCTACTATCAAATGATGATGATGATGATGATAATAATGTGTTATCATGTACATTGTTTTGTCTTGGTATAAAAGATGGGTTACAGCAAATATTCTGCTCAATACCACAGATTTGCTTGTGAGTTGTTTGACCTTAACCAGTTGAGCATAACCCGTGGCCTCTACCTTGGATGTAGCCAGCCCACTTATGTATGCATACCTTTCCTTTTTGGGACACAAAACTCTGCTTGCGAAGACCTGTTGAGGCAAGTGAAATCGAAATCGAAATCGCTCAAAAATCAATGGAAATTGTAGTTGTGATACCAGTGCCGGTGGCATGTAAAATAACCATCCAAACGAGGCCTTTGCCAGTGCCGCCCCGACTGGCCTCCATGCCAGTGGCACGTAAAAAGCACCAACCGATCATGGCCGTTGCCAGCCTCGCCTGGCACCTGTGCCGGTGGCACGTAAAAAGCGCCCACTACACTCACGGAGTATGAAAAGTGGATTTAAGCTCAGAATGTGAAAGAGCAAGAACAACTACCACAAGGCATTTTATTCAAAACTAAATACTGTACCAATCTGGTGACTTAATTAATAATAATTAATCATAATAATAATAATGATCCATAATGATACTTTTTAGGCACAGGGCTTAAAATTTTGGTGGAGGTTCTTGATTGGTAAAAACCCCAAGGGAATGAAAGGCTGACTTTTACCATCAGTGGGATTTGAACTCAGAACATAGAGAGCAGTAACTAAATACCACGCATATTTTGTCTGACATTCAACTGATTCTGCCATTCTGATGCCCATAGCAACAACAACAACAATAACGATGACAACAATAATACTAATAATAAATAACAATGATGATGATGATGATGACAATAATAATAATAATAATACTAATGATGATGACGACAATGATA